>NW_024070188.1:47490304-47711687 GCF_014754425.2 Oryx dammah | reverse complement strand
TTCTATCTATACTTATTCACTCTCTCTTTTTTTTTCTATCTATACTTTTTCATTTGGCATTTGTATGCGGTCTTGGGACTTTCAATACCCCCAATACTCTGGTATTAAAATTCTATCTCTGGGCTAGATTTCTCCCATGAATCTCAGTCATGTATATCCTTACTGTGTAGCAGCCCCCTGAAAGGGCTTCCCTGGTGGCTCAGACGGTAAAGAATCTGCCTGCAATGCAAGAGATCCGGGTCCGGGTTAGATTCTTGGGTAGGGAAGATCCTCTGAATAAGGAAATGGCAACCCACTCCAGTATTCTTGCCTGGAGAATCCCATGGACAGAGGAGCCTGGCGAGCTACAGTCCATGAGGTCTCAAAGAGTGGGACATGTGTATGTCCTTACTGTGTAGCAGACAACTCTAGCTAGATGTTAATAGGCATCTCAGACTTAATTACAAAACAGAACTCCTAATCCTGCCCCACCTGCACCATCTGAAACCTATTCCCTTCAGGCTTTCACCAATCCCAGGTAACAGCAACTTCATCCTCCCAACAATCTACCCAAACCTTGGGAGTTATCCTTAACTCTTTCTCTTTCACCCTGTATTTAATCTACAGAATAATCTCATAAGCTCTACCTTCAAAATATTACCAGAGGGATTTCCCTGGTGGTCCAGTGGTTAGGACCCCATGCTTCTACTGCATGGGACCGAGGTTTGATCCCTGGTCAGAGAATGAAAAACCCTCAAGCTGTGCAGCCAAACAAACAGATGTTTGCAAACTTAAAAAAAAAAAAAATTACCGGAATCTAACACTGATCACCATTCCACTGCTATCACCCTGGTCTGGGCTCTCATGTCAGGCCTGGTTTGCTGCCTCAGCATCTTCAATGCTTTCCTTGCTATGCCCTTGTCCTCTTTCAATGTATCCTCACCGAGCAGTCAAAGTTGTCTTTTCCTGTGAAACCCTCCACGGGCCTCCCAGCTCATTCCAAGGAAAGGTAATGTGCCCTGTTTGTCCCTGATTCTTCTCTGCTGTGCCACCTTCCACGTACCCTTTGTGTTACTACTGTGTGTCAAACAGGCCAGGCCATTCTAGCCTCAGGGCCTCTTCCTTGCATTCCTTCCACCTGGGTCACTCTTCCTCCACAGGTCAGCACGGCTGTCTCCCTCACCTTTTTCAGGTGTTTATACAAAAATCATCCCCCAGGGACTTCCCTGGTGGTCCAGTGGTTAAGAATCCACCTTCCCAGGCAGTAGACACAGGGTCGATTTCTGGTCAGAGAACTAAGGTCCCACATGCCTCGGAGTGACTAAGCCCAGTGCGCCACAACTGAGACGGAAGTGTTAGCATCGCAGCTAAGATCCCATGTGCTCCCACGCACTGCAACTAAGACCCAATGCAGCCAAATATAAAATAAATAAATACATTAAAAAAAAGTCATCTTCCAATCAGGCCTTTCCTGACCACCCTATTCAGAATGGCAATATCTGAACCCTGATGATCCTTAACCCCTTCCCCTGTTTTATTTTCCTCACTGGCATCTAACAAAGTCCATGTTGCATTTATTTATTTTCTATCTCTTCTTCTCCCCTACTGGAATGTCAGCTCTGTGTGTTCACTAGGTTCATCCAGCACCTAGAACGCTGTCTCCTGGTACAGCCTTTGATAAACATTTATAGGATGAATGAATAAATGAATGAATGAATGAATGAATGAGGAAACAGAAACTCAAGGAGGTTGACTGGCCTGCTCAAGATCCCATGTACAGTTAGCGCCAACATCCTAATTGTGGTTTTCCCAGCCCCTCATGGTTGATGTGCCTCAGTTCCTAAAATTGGCCTACTCTACTTGAGAGGTTTGTCTTGGCGATAAATGAGGGGATGCCAAAGGGCTGGCTCTGTGCATCGGGGTTGGGGAGTGCTTTGCGTTTCTTGGTCAGGCCATGTTCCAGAGACCTCCCCCACCCCCGCAAGAATCACTCTCGGGCTCAGAACGCTGTGGGCATCCTTTGCTCATCCAGCATGGAACACTTTCTGTAGTATGACATCCTGAAAGCACTGTCCAAAGATAATTATGCCTGTCTTATTGCTTCTTTAAAAAACTGGGCTGAAGCCATTCCAGGAACATTAATGGCTTTAATCGTCTCTAAAAACTTTCAGACAAGAAGATTCCATCATTTCCCTGCTGGCCTCTGGGCCCAGCAGCGCTGCACGGGGACATTCTTTCCTGCACCCTGTGGTGGAGACTTCATAACAAATGCCATTTTTTTCAGAACCCTTTTGGGTCAGTTTTCCCTGTTGTTTAGCACTATCAAAACAAGATCTGTCACAAAACATTGGGAGGGAGGGAGAAAGTGAAAGATACAGGAAAAGCAAAAGACAGAGATAGTGAGTGAGCAGAAGTCTGAAATATACTGACAGTTATGAAAACCTAAGGTTCCCCTGAAGGGGCCGTATGTACGTAAGTCTACCCTACAGCCATTCCCTGGGTGAAACTTCTCCCTTCTTTGGAGAGTGAAAGAACCCGGCAAACAAGCCCAGAGAAAGGGACCAGAGCCTTGGCAATAACCTCTCTCCATCTTGTTTGTTTATTGATGGGAAATGAGAACTGGGTATATTTAAGGTATACAATGTGATGTTTTGATATATGCATACACTGTGAAATGATTACCACTAAAAACAAATGAACGAATCTGTCACCTCCCATAGCTATCTTTTATTTTTGGGTGTGTGGTGAGAACTCTTGATATCTACTCTCTTGGTGAATTTCAAGTATACTATATGCTATTATTAGCTACAGCCACCATGCTTTACATTAGGTCTCTAGAACTTATTCATCTTATAACCGAAAGTTTGTACCCTTTGATCAATATCTCCCCTTTGGCCCTACCCCTCAGCTTCTGGTAACCACCGTTCTATTCTGTTACTATGAGTTTGACTTTTTTCCTTAGGTGCCACAAGTAAGTGAGAATATGCAATATTTGTCTTTCTTGGTCTGGCTTATTTAACTTAGTATAATGTCATCTATGTTTATTCATGTTGCCACAAACATCAGGATTTCCTTTTTTTTTTAAAGCTAAATAATATTCTCTTGTGTGTATGTATGTGTGTATTTACATACAGACCTCATCTTCTTTATCCATTCAGACACTTAGGTTGCTTCCAGATTTTGGCTATTGTGAACTACGCGGCAATGAACACGGGACTGCACATAGCTCTTGGAGAGAGCGATTTTATTTCCTTTGGATATAGACTCAGAAGTGGGATTGCTGCACTGCATGGTAGTTCTACTGTTTTTAATTTTTTGAGGCACCTCCATACTATTTTCCACAATGGCTCTACTAATTTACATTCCCACAACAGTGCCCAAAGGTTTCCGTTTCTCCACATCCTTGCCAACATAGCAAGAACGGCCTTGCCATGCTTGGCACATCAACCACTTTCTCTTCATCTCTTAACTCGAAATACGCTTACTATTATATATCAGATGATCTGTTTCATTGTTGAATGAAAGCACTAAGGACAACGCCTTATCCCCTAGTCTTTGGTAACACACATTCCTGGATGTGCTTTTCAGTGAGGAGCCAACACTCAAGTCACACAAATCCTAGGGACTATCTGTCATTCCATTTTATGGGAGGAAAAAAAAAAGGAAGACAATTTCTTGACTCTTTGACTTCTAAGAGGCCCCTTTCAGTTGAGAGACTACACTGGCACTGTGGTGGGCTCAACTCTGCAGGCAATGGTGCTGCCCATCGGGGGTCAGGGTTTGGGGCTAGAATTGCGCAAGTGGACAGCAGCTGCAGGCTGGAGCCAGGTCTGGCCTAAGCCGACTAAGCAGGGCAGTGGGAGGGGTAGCAGTTTGTATCTGGAGATTTCCTAGCCAAAGATGGAGCTTTTGGATTTGGCCGTGCTGGCCCATGAGAAGCTCGGTGGCTGGCTGGCCGAGAGCACAGAAGTGAGCCGAGTGAGAACAAGGCTGGGACAAGGGCCAGAAGGTGATCTGACCATGATGGATTATGATGAAGATTTCCAAGGAGCTAATGAAATGCTTTTTCTTACATCATAGGAACCAAATGCCAGTGAGTTCCAGGCAGCTACTTTTCAAGGTAGTGTTTGTGATGTTTATTCACCACTTAATTCAAATTCTATGAAGTCATTCACTGAGCTAAGTAGGACAATGATCTCTGAGCCTGCAAGGACTTTGCAGTGTGCACAGAGCAAGGAGAGAAAACAATGCCTGGTGCTTGGTTGGGGCCACAGGACGGGGCTCTGAGCAGAGGCGACAGGCTTGGAAGTGGGTCTCAGAAAAAAATTACAGACCCACAAAGGAAAATGCCATGGAGGTTTGTTTGCATGCCCATTAGCGAGATGCTTAGAGCTGGGTTACTGACAATATGAATTCACATATCATAGGAAGGAAAAAAAAAACACGTTTAGTTATATCTGAAGGTTTCAGGCACATAAATAACCAGAATGTTTTAATGATTTGGAAATGCAGATGACACAGGGGCAGAAATCATTTCACACGACTAGAAAGAAGAAAATCAGCATTTAGCAGATTCTCACTTAACTGGAAGACAAACAACTGAAAAGTTCCAACAGCAGATTTTTGTGTGACATCTCTACAGTGTGCCTCTGACTACAGCGCCCAGTGCCAAGGAAATAAGTGATCATCAGGGATTTGATCTAAAAAGAAACCTTTAGGTTAGGTTTTATTGCCTTGGCATCGTATTATGATACATAGTTTAAGGACTTCAGAATTTTAGGGGTTTTTACAGGTAAGAACTGGGGCTCAGAGAGGTTAAGGGACTAGACGAGGATTACAGAGCTTACTGGGATTGGGGGAGGCCAGGGCTTATAAGGTACAGGGTCCAGGGAGTTTTAAGATGTGGTCAGCAGTCATGGAAGAGAGACTAAATTATGTAAACTATGGTTTTCATTTGTAAATATATTTTAAAATAATCTAACTTTTTAAAAGCAGTAAAAAACATAAATTAGGTAGTTCTCAAACAGATACAGATAGTAAATTAACTGTAAACTCCACTCCCTCCCCAAAACCATTCTGGATAAGTGGGATTCTTGTCAAGATATTTTCAGAGAATTCTAGAGCGAAAGTAAATTCAAAAGGCATTCTTGACACCCGCCCCTCTAGAGACGAAGAAAGAGTCTTACGTTTGATTAAGTCTTACTAGTTTAAATAGAGACTTTTATATTTATCCTATCACCTCATGATGGATTAAGTAGTTGCCCATTAACACGGACGAGGACAGTCCAGCTCAGGATCACTAGTCACCAGGCAGCTGCCTCTCCTTGGCCTTCCCACATCACTGGGCATATAAACGTCCCTCCCTACCCCAGCCCCGATTACATGGCCTTCAGCTGATTGGCTCTTTGGCATCTTGTAATGGGACCTTTTTAGTTATGCTCTTGCCAGGGGTGTGAGGAGTAGTAATGGAGCCTTTCACATGGGTACATAACAAAGAATATTCATGTGAAACTCTATGCCACCTTCACTTTGCCAGCTGGCCACTCTCCTGCTTTGCAGACATTGCTTAACAGGGGACGGGATCTGGTGATCCTTCTGACTCCCTGTCTATTTTGGGTTTTTTTTGGGAGGGTGGGGGTATAGAGCGACTTTTAAAAATTGAAGAACAGTTGATTTAAATTGTTTCAGGTGTACAGCAAAGTGTTTCCGATTTATAGATAGGAATATATATGCATCTATATTCTTTATTAGATTCTTTTCCATTACAGGTTATTATAAGATATTGAATCTAGCTCCCTGTGCAAATAATGTTGTCTTAAAGTCTATTTTGACTAGTATCAATAAAGTTCCCCTAGCTTCCTTGCTGTTTATCTATTTTATATTTTGTATATAGTAGTGTGTATGTTTGTTTCTTAGGTTGAACTTGAATGTCTTTTCTGCAGAGCAGGTGCTTGCCTCACCATTGCCTACTTCTTATATAATGAAAGTGAAAGTTGTTCAGTCATGTCCGACTCTTTGTAACCCCATGGACTATACAGTCCACAGAATTCTCCAGGCCAGAATACTGGAGTGGGTAGCTGTTCCCTTCAACAGGGGATCTTCCCAACCCAGGGATCAAACCCAGGTCTCCCGCACTACAGGCAGATTCTCCTGCTTTATTCATTTATATGATTTCTAGGCCTCTGGAGACACTGGATTTATGACCTCTGGGACTTAGAGCTAGTTGCACCCATCATTGCCTCAGGGTGACTGGGTCCTTGGTTTCTCCTAGGAGTGCTGTGAAGAGCTGCTCTGTGGATCATGGCACAACTCTGGGGCTCTCTTTGTACAGACTATGGATGTGAGTTGTGCAGTGCACAGCCTGTGCAGCTGTCAGTGGCCCTAGTGTTGGTGGTGCATAGGAGACGATTCTGGCCTGAACACAAAGCCCAAGGCTGCTCAGTGTTACTCTTAGTCCCACAAAAATGAAGAGGAGTCAGGATGATGGAAGAAGAGAAACAGCATATGCAGTTCAAAGGGGTGACCAATTTAATGGTCTGTCAGCATGAAGCCTATCTTTTGAGTGCCGGCAGCTCAAACTAGTCAACTGAGTATCATCTCTGGACAGAGCAAGTACATCTACTAGTGTCCCCAAGGTACAGAAGTGACTGGACTCCCCAAAGTAATTAAGAAACCTGAGTAGGGTATTTTCAACAATGGTGAGAAAAGCACAGTTTACGCTTCTTAGAATCTTACTATGTTAACTGTGAAAACGACCCCTTGCTTTTACTTTGCCCCTGGGCAAGGACGGTGCTGTGAATACTTTCATTCTTTTACTCTCAAGGTAAGTCAAGTGTTCCTTCAACCATTTGAAAGAGAAAAATCATAGCAACAGCCCCAGTGATTCAGATCCCACATCTAGGATTGTACAAAACTTCGGTCAAACGACTCAAAACCCGAAGAGTAAGTGAACTAGAAACTATGAGAGGCTGCGAGCCACAGGTGAGGTTCAGATTCACGCTTCCGAGACTTGAAATGCATCAAATAGAAACCGGCTCAGCCACAAACCTAACATGTGGGTAACTTGATCATCAACCCGCAAGCGGGGAGCCCACCTTCCAGATCCACCTCCCAGTCAACAGGCCTCTATTAGCAACCACATGAACAAACCATAGTACTGTACCTCCTCGGGCAAGCTGACCACCAAATCATTTTTCGTCTGTCCGACCAGCGCCTGCCAGAAGTATTCACTGCATGCGGCCAGCACAGCTCGGTGGGCCCGGAACTCCTTCCTTTCCACGATCAGGGTCACGTCACAGAGAATATCCTTTTTGCGCTGGTCATTGAGGCCCAGGAGGATGTTGGTGCAGTGGACTGTGGACTCATACACATACATGGGGGAGTCAGGCTTCTCATCCACAGACATGCCGTTCACACCCTGAAAGAGAGCAAGCCAGCCTGGGTCATCGCGGCTCCCTGCGTCAGAGAGACGGTGAGAAAGGATGCTGACCTCCTGTGAACCACCACCCTGATGGGGTCAGGCTGAAAGGCGCAGAACTGTGTTAGCATCTTATGCTCAGTTAGCACCGTGAACTCATAAAACATCTGGAAAGTCGTGTTCTATGGCTGACTTTTCTCCCTTCCCCTTACTGCGTCTTTTTAAACCCCAATGGAAACAAAGCCAGGTCTTTTAATGGAACACCCCAAACACTCAAAACACATACCCACTTTAAAACTTGGTAGTTTTGATTTTGTTAGTGGACTGAAAGGGAACTTTCACACATACTCAGTCCCAGTGCAAGTATTAACTGAGCTTTGTGTTAAGAGGAAATGAATCATTCAGAAGTATTGGCATTGCTGCCTTGATGAAGCACGTGTTTAAGTTTCTGGGCTGAAATTTGGCCAAGACGCCAAGCGGTTAAACATCTAATCACAATGCATAATTTAACATGGGAACTAAACGGACTGTGTATGATGGAGTGGATGTAGCCACTTATCTATTGCAATTGCCCTCCACCACTTCAAGCACAGCTACCATAATGCTACTACTGTCATGAAAGGCTCTTGAAAAGAAGTGGAAGTGTGCTATCATTACTCCAGCAGACTGGATGTACACTCTCTTCAAGGAAATACAGTATATCACATTAGCAGTCAAAAAAAAGATATATTCAACAGTGAAGATTACTTTTACAAAGAGGTTCTTTGCTTTAAAAAGTGTCCACTGACGAATTTAAAAAATCTAATTAATTTTCCTAACAGTTGCGCTAGTAGTAAAGAACCTACCAGCCAATGCAGGAGACTTAGGAGATGTAGGTTTGATCCCTGGGTCAGGAAGATCCCCTAGAGTAGGAAATGGCAACTCACTCCAGTATTCCTGCCTGGAAAATCCCATGGACAGAGGAGCCTGGCAGGCTACAGTCCACGGGGTCACAAGAGTCAGACATGACTGAAGTGACTTAGCATGCAACAGTTTTCCAGTAATGTTTATACTAGTATGAATTTCAATAGTGAGTCTTACTTTCTTTTTGGCTTTATTCTCATTTATTTCATTTAAAAAAACTTAAACAATTTTTTGGCAGTGTTGCCTGGCATTCGGGATCTTAGTTCCTTGACCAGGGATTGAACCCAGGTCCCCTGCAGTGGAAGTGTGGAGTCTTAACTACAAAACTGCCAGAGAAGGCCTTCTTATTTATTTTTTAAAGAGTTTTAACACACCATACAATTGCATAGCCTAGAGCATGCAATCTTGACATATGTTGGCAGATATTCACAACTGTGAAACAATACTAAGTCACTTCAGCTGTGTCCAGCTCTTTGCGACCCTATGGACTGTAGCCCGCCAGGCTCCTCTGTCCATGGGATTCTCCAGGCAAGAATACTGGAGTGGGTTGCCATTTCATTCTCCAGGGGATCTTCCTGACCCAGGGATGGAACCTGTGTCTCTTGTGTCTCCTGCACTGGTAGGTGGGTTCCTTACCACTAGTGTTGCCTGGGAAGTCTAAAAATGTATTCTCCAAATACAGTAGTCCCTTGGTATCCACTGGAATTGACTCCAGGACTGCCCACAAATACCAAAATCCATGGATTTTGAAACCATAATCACAATCAATACACTGAACATATTCTTCACCGCTGAGTCTCTTTACATCCCTTAACAATCTCTCCCTTGCACTCCTCCATTCGCCTACTAATGGATACTTGGGTATTTCCAGCTTTGGGTTGTTACAGATAAAGCTCCTCTGGATTAGTGTATAAATCTCTGTATGAATGTAAGCTTTCATTTCTCTCATGTAAACACCTAGAGATAGAATTGATGGATCATTTTGTATGTGTAAGTCTAACTTATAAAGAAACAGCCCCTGTTTTCTAAGGCGGCTGTGCCATTTTACATTTTCAATGGCAATGGATGAGAGTTCACTTCTTTCCCATCCTTGCCACCATGTGGTGTGGTCAGCCTTTCTAGGTTCGGGAGTTGTAACAGGTGCGCTGTGGCATCTCTCGAGGATTTCAGTTTGCTTTTCTCCAGTGGCTGAAGATACTGAGACTCTTTCCTGTGCTTATTTGTCATCTATCCATTTTCTCAGTAGAGCATTTAATCTCAGAGTCGTGGGTTCACGCCCCACGTTAAGTGATGTGTTGGGCTTCCCTGGTGGCTCAGATGGTACTGCTTGCAGTGCAGGAGACCTGAGTTCGATCCCTGAGTCAGTAAGATCCTCTGGAGAGGGCAATGGCAACCCACTCCAGGACTCATGCCTGGAGAATCCCATAGACAGAGGAGCCTGGTAGGTTTATAGTCCATGGGGTCGCAAAGAGTCGGGTGTGACCAAGCGACTAACACTTTCACTTTCATACCTTTTCTCTGGAGAGATTCTTTGCCCATTTTATACTGGGTTTTTTCCTTATTAGTGAGTTTTGAACGTTCTTTATAAAAGCTTTTAATAAAAGTCTATCAGATATGTGATTTGCAAATGTTTTCTCCAAGTCTATAGCTTGTCGTTTTATTCTCTTAGCAGTGTCTTTCAAAAAGCAGAAAATCTTCATTTGATGAAGTCCAGTGAGCAATTTTTTCTTTAATGAATCATGCTTTTGGTGTCATATCTAAAAACCCTTTGCACAAACCAAGGTCACATCTTTTGTCAGATTTACAACTAGATATTAATATTTTTAATGCAATTAGAAATGGTTTTGTTTTTAACTTACATTTCTGATTTTTCATTGTGAGTATATAGATATATAAATTATTTTTGCATATTCATATTGTATCCTGCAGCTTTGTATAACTTATCAGTTCCCATAGACTTTTCAGGGTCTGGAGTTTTAATTATAAATTCAATTTAAAAACTATTGTCAAATTTATTGGCATAAAGTTACACATAATATTTCCTTATGTTCCTTTAATATCAGTAAAATCTGTACCAATGGCACCTCTCAGCCGCTAGATACTAGAAATTTGTGTCATGTCTTTTTTTTTTCCTGATCACTTTGGCTCAAGTATCAATTTTATTGATATTCTCAAAGAATAAGCTTTTGCTTAAATTGATTACTTTCTGTTTTCTATTATACTGAATTCTGTTCTCATTATTATATCCTTTCTTGTCCTTACTTTGGGTTTAATTTGCTCTTCTTTACCAGTCTCCTAAAGTGGAAGTTGAATTCATTGACCTGAGATCTTTCATCTTTTCTAATGAAACCTTTAATGCTATACATTTCACTCTAGTTAGTTTAGCAGCAAGAAATGTTGAGCTTTTATTTTAATTCAGTTCAAAATACTTTCTAATTTTCATTTTGATTTCTTCCTTGATGCATATATTATTTGGAAATAAATTAACAGTGAGTTCCCTACATACAAATGAGTTCCATTTCAAGAGCATGTTTGTAAGTCCAATTCGTTCTTAAGTTCAACAAAGTTAGCCAAGGTACACAACTAACACAGTCGGTTATAGGGTACTGTACTGCAATAGATTTATAATACTTTTCACACAAATAACACATAAAACACAAACAAACAAAAAAGCCTGCTGGGAGAGAAGGAACCAGAAATCCAGCCTCTGCTCACACAGGTTTCAAGTGAGGAAGATCTGATAGACTAGACCATGGTATCCTGGACGAAATGGAGGGAACAAGACCCTTGAAGAGAAGTTACCATTAGGAAATGAAGAATTCAAACCTAGAGGGACATTTTAGCATAATACGTGGAGCTGATGCCACTAGCTCCTCTAGTCCTATGTATCTTAGTCCAGAGGTTTGTTCTAGGAACCATGGCTGGGCAAGGAAATACAAATATGCCACCTGGGAACCCAATGTGGAGCTCCACTGGGGTCTGAGTGGGGCTGACTGCTATATGGCAGGATTGGACAAGGGTTCACCTACCCGACAGGAACAGTCATCAATAGTGATGAAGTCAAGGCAGCAGGTGGATTCTCAGATTCTAGTTCACGAGTAAGATGGTCTCTTTCTGCAGATGACATACTATACATAGAAAACCCTAAACATGCCACCAGAAAACTACCAGAATTCATCAATTAATACAGTAAAGTTACAAGATACAAAATTAATATACAGAAATCTATTGCATTCCTGTATACTAACAATGAAAAATCAGAACAAGAAATTAAGGAAACAATCTCATTTACTATTGCATCAAAAATAATAAAATATCTAGGAATAAACCTACCCAAGGAGGTAAAAGACCTGTAATGGGAAAACTGTAAGATACTGATGGAGGATTTCTCTGGTGGCCCAGTGGCTAACTCCACGCTCCCAATGCAGGGAGCCTGGTTTAGATTTCTGATCAGGGAATTACATCCCACATGTTGTAGCTTAAGAGTTCACATGCCTCCACTAAAGATTCAGTTCAGCCAAATAGATAAATAAACTAAGTATTTTTAAAAAGATACTGATGGAAGAAACTGAAGATGACACAAACAGCTGGAAAGAGATATTGCGTTCTAGGACTGAATAATTAATACTGTTAAAATGACCATACTGCCCAAGGCAATCTACAGATTCAATGCAATTCCTATAAAATACCAAGGGGGTTTTTCACAGATCTAAAGTATAATTTAAAAAATTTTATGGAAACACTAAAGACTACGAATTAATGCAACAATCTTGAGAAAGGACACAACTGGAGGCATCATGCTCCCTGGCTTCAGACTACAGTAAAAGCTAAAGTAATCAAAACAGTATGATATTGGCACAAAAACAGACACATAGATCAATGGAACAGAACAGAGAGCTCAGAAATAAACTCACACATTTATGGCCAATTAATCTATGATAAAGGAAGCAAGAATATACAATGGAGGAAAGACAGTCTCTTCATTCAGTAAGTGGTGCTGGGGAAACCAGAAAGAATGATATTAAAATGTCACTCTTTATAAAATTAATGTCACATCATATATAAAAATAAACTCAAAATGGATTAAGGACATAAATTTAAGAACATAAAAATCCTAGAAGAATACACAAGCAGAACTCTCTTTGATATAAATTATAGCAATAGTTTTTGGATCTGTCTCATAAAGCAAAGGAAATAAAAACAAAAATAAACAAATGGGATCTAATTAGACTTAAATGTTTTTGCACAGCAAAGGAAACCATAAGAAAAAATAACAAATGAAAATACAACCTACAGAATAGGAGAAAATATTTGCAAGTGATGTGACTGACAAGGGGTTAATATCCAAAATATATAAAAATCTCACACAACTCCATATCAAACAACAACAACAAGCAAACAACCCAGGCAAAAAATCAGCAGATCTAAATACACATTTCTCCAAAGATGACATACTAATCGCCAACAATCACATGAAAAGATGTTCAACATCACTAATTACTAGAGAAATGCAAATCAAAACAACAATGAGGTATCACCTCACAATAGTCAGAAAGTCCATCAACAAAATATCTACAAATAATATGTGTACCTATGGTTGATTCGTGTTGGTGTATCAGAAACCAACACAACATTGTAAAGCAATTATTCTCCAATTAAAAATAAAAAAAACACATGCACACACACACAAGAGTCTACAAATAATAAATGCTGGACAGGGTGTGGAGGAAAGGCAACCCTTCTACATTATTGGTGAGAATGTAAATTGGTGTAGCTACTATGGAAAACGGTATGGAAGGTCCCTGAAAAACTAAAAAGAGAACTACCATATGATCCAACAATCCTACTCCTGGGCATACACCTGGAGAACACTCATTTGAAAAGATACATGCACCCCAATGTTCACACCAGCACTACTTACAATAGTCAAGACATGGAAGCAATCTATGAGTCAATCAACAAATGAATAGAGACGATAAAGAAAGTATATACGTGTATGTGAAGTGAAGTGAAGTGAAGTGAAGTCACTCAGTCGTTTCTGACTCTTTGTGACCCCATGGACCATTCAGTCCATGGAATTCTCCAGGCCAGAATATATACATATGCGTATAGACATGCAAACACACAATGAAATACTACTCAGATGTAACAAGAATGAAAATTTTCCATTTGCAGCAACATAGATGGGCTTGGAGGATATTGTGCTAAATGAAATAAGTCAGACAGAGAGAGACAAAGACTGTATTGGTATCACTTGTGTGTGGAATCTAAAAAAAAATACAACATACTAGTGAATATAACAAAAAGGAAAAAATATCTATCATTCCCATGACGCTGTTGCTAGACTCTAATATGTCTGAGGATTTTCTTGACTTTATTACATTATTCCTGGATAATCCTTCCAATGCCATGCCAAGCCCACTCTGTGCCTCTTGGTTTTTACATTCCTACCAGAGCTTATCATACCCCTCCCCGTTGGCCCCTCTTCAAGCATAATGGAACATGATGTTTCTCTTCTTTTAGAAATCAGCCAGCCCTTCCCATGCTCCAGTTATCATCAGTGCTCTTCTAGGAATTCTGTCTAATTTGTCTGTTTTGGACTGACCAATGCCAACCAGAAATCTGGTTCTCCTATCAATGCATTATGTTCTATTTTCTTTTTTTAACCTACTGTACTAATATAAAAACACATTTTTCCCCCCCTAATGCAGCAAATCCTGAAATCTGTAGCAGGACCCATGGGATCTAAAAATGAAGTACTTTGTAGTGAGTAACAGCCCAGAATAGCATGTAGGAATCTGACAGCCAGTCTTTACGCTAAGCATTAGACAATGTGTTAAAGTGTGCAGACATTAGCTGAAATCAGATTGTAAGGAAGCCTTCCAAAGGTTCTGATTTGGGTTTTGGCTGGATCTCATTCTTCTTTTTGTAGGCCAAAAAACCCCCCAGCTGCACAAGTACACACACATATACCCCAATCATCTTATCATATGGTTTGGCAGTAAAAGATAATTAGTATAATTTTATCAGAGTATGCTCATCCTCTCAAAAAGCTACACAGACCACAACTCTTATCATTCAAAGATGAAGTGTTAATGAATACAGACTCACTTGTTAACTCTCTTGTTCTTCATTTACTACTGGGTCATATTCAGAAATTAAAACGTCTAACACTTAATTCTGAAGGTAAAAGTCTACATTGAAAAGCCAAGAAAAGAAAAAGAACTACAATGGGAAACCTGAAAAGTTTCAATTCACAAAAAAGTAGAACGTTAAGTTTTTCAGATAATGTGTCATCTTTACAATGTTTCATAAGAGAAGACATGAATATGCCTTGCAGGTAACGAAAAAGACCAAATTACAAACCATTTCACTTGAAATTCCAACCACACTTCTCCTAGAAACAGTGCATTAAGTAAACACTTCTGTGAATCAAACTCTAAATTATTTAGTATTTGCTGAGTAAATTTCTGCTCTTATGAAGCACTCTTTAAAAGTCACTTACTACAGAACTGTAAGGGTTAGTTTATATAAAAGAAAGTTATAAAGTCTATAGAAGTTTTAGAGTGCACTGTGCCATTAAAATTACGAAGTTATTACTTTGGGATTGGAAACACTTTTCAATCGCATCAGGACTCAAACTTCTTACTTAAAGTGGAAAGCAATCCAATTTTGGCATTTTCTAATGGAAAACTGCAGTGCCTGTCACTTAATGTCTCTAATGCCTTTAGATAGCTAAATTGAGGGCCTGACATGGAGCACTAAAACGTTCCATGTTCTTTATTTACTCAAACACTCCATCTGCGTGTGTACTAGTTAGTGGCTAGGGAACTGAAATTTAAGGCCGTTATTAGGAGGAAGCACTTAGAATTATATCATCAAATCCTTAATAGCTCTGAATGGTTCTCCTACTTCAACATAAACTTCCATTTTCCTTGACCTTTCAGGAGGAAGTTCAATTTACTGATACAGTTTGTGACAATGGTTTTTACTGTGCAGTTGAGAAAAATTAGGAACCATCATAACAGGCCCCAATTTCAGGGGTAATTTTAGCTGTTGATGTTGTTATTTTACTTCTTATAAACAGAGCCAAATAAAAAAGAATCGAAACTTTCAAACTATTGGGTAACATAATATTAGTGACAATGACTAGCATTTCCATTTTCAAAAGTAAACTGGAAGTCTTCCTTAGCAGTCCAGTGGTTAAGACTGCTCTTTCACTGCAGGGAGTCTGGGTCCCATCGCTGGCTTGGGAACTAAGATGTCGCATGCTGGGTGGTGTGGCCAAACACAAACAAAAACAAAAGTATGGCTTCATTAAAAAAAAAAAAAGTTAACTATTTGTAGAGGCACAGTATGACACAGAGACTGAGCTAAAAGAAATACTAGAATGTTGGCAGCAGATGTAATAATCTAAAGGCAATAAAGAATAAAAGATTTACTGCATATCCACAATACTGGAAAGAATTGGAAAATTAGATAAATAAAGTGTTTGTGAAGATATAAAGCCACAGGGACTCACACACTGACCACTGGTTCAGATTCCTTGGGAAACACTTTGGCATTATCTGATGAAGTTGAAGACTGTCACTCAGTAATTCCGTTCTGAGACTACACACAAGTGATGCTTCTGCATGTCTGTAGCAGAACTCTGGACAAGCGTGGTCACAGCAGTGTTGTTCAGCTTCTAACTGGAAACAACGCAAAGTCAGCTGGTAGCAGAACAAATAAACACACTGAGGTATATGCATATATTGTTTTAATGGAAGAATACAGAGCAAATTAGAGTCATATGCAACATGCACAAATCTCACAAACCTAACATTGAGTACTGAGCTAGAGAAGCAAGGCACGAAATAACAACACGGTTGGATTCCATGGACATCAAGTTCAAAAACAGATAAAACTTGAGTATCTATGGATACACACATAGGTGGTGAAACTAAAAAGAGGACTCAGGACTTGCCTGGTGGGCCAGTGGTTAAAACTCCATGCTCCCAATTCAGGGGGCACTGGTTCAATCCCTGGTCTGGGAACTAAGATCCCATATGCAATGCAACAGGGCCAAAAAATAAAAACAGAAAAAAGAAAAAGACACAGAAGGGAGAGACTTATTAGAAAGTGGTACTGGGAAGGTCTCAGGGGTGCTGTCACAAAGTTCTATTTCTTGACATCAGTGATAGGCAGACATTTGTTTGCTTTTTATTGAATTACACATTTGTTTATACACTTTTTTCTACATTGTATTTTATAAAAAAAAAAAAAACCCTATGATTGTGTCCTCAGACACTCAGTTGTATCCAACTCTTTGAAACTCCATGGAATGGAGCCCATCAGGCTCCTCTGTCCATGGAATTTTGGAATGGGTTGCCATTTTCTACTCCAGGGGATCTTCCTGACCCCGGGATTGAACCAGCATCTCTTGCATTGCAGGCAGACTCTTCACCACTGAGCCCTCTCGCTCTAAATGGAAGATTTTAGGAATGAGTTTATAGCTCAAGGTTTATAGCCTCAGGTTCAGTGACTTAACTACAAAGGTCCTGGGGTGGACTTTGGGTTTTAAAGAAAAATACATACCCACATCTTATAACCTACAATTTAAGGTCTGAAGGGACCTTAAAGGCAATCAAATCTAGCTGGACATTTTAAATAAGAATCTTCAAAAATGGGCAGAACACAGGGACAAGGCTCTTCAGGAGGTGGGGCGACATCTGAGAGCAGGCTTATTTCCAAACAAGCCTCTTTCCAGAGAGCTCATGTTCCATCTTCTCTCTCTGAAAACCCAATCACTTCAATGCACTTCCACTTCCTTATCTATAGAATGAGGAAATGGACTAGGTGACCTGCAAGGTATTTCTACTTTTAATTTCAATGGTTCTGTGAAAGTATAGAAAGTTTAAGAAAAACTTGAAATGTGAGCTTTTCTAAGTACAGTCTTGAAAAAAAAAATTTTTTTTTTTTGAAGTTAGAGATGCTCAAAATAACATAGCTGGTTGGAATGGAGAAATACCACCACAAAACTTTTGGGAAAGATGAACAAGAAAGGAAGACTTTCCCCAAAACAATCTGAACTTTTTCTCCTTAAAAACAAGTCAGCCCAAAGGAAGGATGGATCAAGGGCCAATTTGTTCTTATCAATGGGATGCAGTGCCCACTGGGACTGAACAATGGTTCAACACCTTGCTCTCTTCTCACCCCGCTCCCCTCAGAGAGGGTTGTGGTGTGCAGGATGGGTTCTCAGAAACTGTAGCTCTTGAATCAAGCGGGGTGTCCCTCAGCTCCTCCTATCGGAATCCCCACCCAGTGATGTCAGGTGACGCAACAGTGATGTCAGGCTGTTTGGGAGCCAGGAGGAGGTTATGATTTGGATTTAGCAATCACATAGGACATATACTGTCATTTCAAAAAGCAGATGAAAGAATTACATGCTTTGAAATCAGTGGGGGAAAGGGATTCCATGCCAGACTGTTCAAGATACACAATTATTCTGTCATACAGAGTCAAGTAGGTCAGAAGGAGAAAAACAGATATCATACAATAACACATAAATATGGAATCTAGAAAAGTGGTACTGATGAACCTATTTTCAGAGCAGGAATGGAGACACAGACACAGAGAATGGACACATGGATCCAAAGGGGTAAGGCAAGTAGAGAGTGGGACAAAGTGGGAAAGTAGCCCTGACATATTTCCAGGCAAGGATACCGGCGTGGGTTGCCATTCCCTTCTCCAGGGCATCTTCCCCACCCAGGGATCAAACCAGATCTCCTGCATTGCAGGCAGATTATTTACCTTCTGAGCTACTAGGGAAACCCACTATATACACTATCATGTGTAAAATATATAGCTAGTGGAAAGCTGCTGTATAGCAGCGGAAGCTGAGTTTGGTGCTCTGTGATGACCTAGGGGGTGGGATGTGGGGGCTTGCAGGGAGGCTTAAAGAGGGAACGGATATGTGTATATATACGGCTGATTCACACTGTTGAACAGCAGGAACGAATACAACACTGTAAAGCAATTATATTCCAATTTAAAAAATGATAAACAATTATCATCAGTGGGGTTTGGGTGATGGTGGGGTGGGGGTAAGGGAGGAGTGTGGGCAGGGAGGAAGTGTGGAATTAGGAACGGAGAGATTGGAAATATGCGACTCTGCCAACATCTCCTCTGCTATATTTTGATGCCTCTTTTCTATATCCTGATTCCTGCTTTTGGTTCTTTTGTGGCCAGCTCCCAGCTAAGGGTATAGCCGAAGCCCCCATTTATTCCGCCGGGGTAGGTCCACTCCTACCCTTGGCTATCTTGTCACTTCCAGTTTGTCTCCGTTCCTACTTCTTTGTATCCATGTTCTCCATTTATATTCATTTCTCATACATCAATCTCTGCTTCCTATTAGCATTTGCTTCTTGCACATTAGGAGTTAGAGGACAGAAAGAAGTCATTTCCCTTCTCCATTTTTCTCTATCAGGGCATCTGTGTGAATTGTTCTCTCCTGGTGTTCCCTTCCAGCCAGAGAAATATGACCCTAGAGGCTCACGCTGCTAATGTGAGAAGAAATTATGAACAGTGATCAGGAGGCTAAATGAGGGTGGTGGAACCTATTTACTTTATTAAGGTTCCTTCAGGGAAAATGCAAGAATGGGAAACTGAGAGATAAGGGTTAATACTCAAAGAATAAAAGATCCATTTGACTCAGAGCAATCTTCAGTCTGCCTGGATTCTATCAGACGCCCTTCTCCATGGGGAAATCATTACAGAGAAATGACATGCAAAGTGCACCATAAAGCATCTGAGTCAAACCAGAGAGAGGATGACTCAACGGATCATTTTACGTTTTAATAGAAGGTGCTGCAGATTTGTATCCAGTGCACAGTTCGACACGGGGCGCGCACTCCCCTCCCCCCAAAACTTCACCATCGGGTGGGAGGGGAGTTCCCAGAACTTGACAGAAATTATTCTGTCTTAGAGAAGCACCAAGTCAAAACTCACAACAGAGAATCAAAGACTAAGAAAAGACAACTGATAGTCAAATGCAGAAACAAAGGGAGCCTGCGAGTCTGTCTAATTCCAACTTTAGCATTACTGTCAGATCTCAGACTGTCAAAAAACTGAACTCAGTAATTAGTGGACTTCAAATCTGATTAAGGGGGTGGCAGGAAGAAAAGAGAGAGAGAGGGAGGGAAGGAAAGAAGGGAAGAGGAAGGAGAGAGAGAGGGGCAGAAAAGGAAAAAAAGAATATTTAAAAGTGTCAACATTTAAAAATTTTGCTCCTTGAATTCATTTCAATAGATAACCGTGTCATTCATTTCAGAAGTTTACTCACCAGGTCAGTGACAATGCTGGGCTTGGTTATTGATGTGAAGAAACAAAGCCATTGTTTCCTGGGCTAGTTTTCTGGGCTAGTTACTGCTTGGAAGTGCTAAAACGTGTAAGTTGCCAAAGGTAAAATCATCTGATCAGGGAGTATAGTGCTACCTAGAGAAGGAATCATCAAACCTAACTCTTTCTCGGGGAAGAGGGTGGGGGTAGGCTCACCTCCAGATGCACTTTTGACAGAAAGGTCTGCCTGTACATAAAGAACATCTACAGTTATGTGGCTGTTCATCCCTGTGATCTCTAGCAATGGCTGTTCTGCTTCCTGAGAGGGTATGCTGTTTACAGGTGGGAAAGAAAACAGAACTGAGTTTCTGTGGCTTGGCAGAAAGATAGCTTTCACAGAAAAGGTACTGAATAAGAGGAAACTTGGTTCTTTCATGCACTTGGGTCTTTTGGATAATGTGATTCTGTTCTGAAATACTGTTGTCTTTGCAGAGATGCAGGCTGGCGTGGATGAATTTCAGATTGCAAGATGATTCAGCTGGTAACTAAAAACAAAACTCGGCACCCATGGCAGCAGCGCCCAATCAAGGCATCAAGGCAGAGGAGTCATCTGGTTTGAGGGTCCTTTTGGAGATGCTTTGGAAATTGTCGGTGGATTTTCCACTAAAGCCTGGGCACCCTCACTCCTATTTTTCCATTTCAAAATGATTAAAACCATGAAGCTAAGACCATTGCTTGGCAGTCTGTTAAATCCCACATCAGGTAATAAAAGCACTTGGACCATCTGTCACCAAGAAGGAGATCAAACGGAGCTGGAATATGAACACACAGGTGAAGTGCGCTCCTGGGAGGATGCGGGAATGGCAGGAGGTCAGTGAAGAGAGACGGGGGGAAAGATGTGCTCGGAGCCTTCTAAGTCCCTGTCCTGTCCTTGGCAGCTTCTCAGTGTGATGAGAAAGATATGCCTCAGATACAGCAGAGTCTGTTAGGAAGAGATTTTGTTCTAACTCAATCTTTGTAGAAAGTCAGATTTGCACTGGCGGAGAAAATACCCTCTCTCCAAATGGAAATGAAGAGGTATGACCAGACTGTACCAGAGAAGCATCCAGAAGCATTCAGAAGTACCAGGCAGGAAGAGACTACTCAATACTTTCTTTCCTTTCCTTTTTGTTTTGGGTTCTGGGAAAGTTATCTCTCTCTCTTTTTAAAATAAAAGTATAGTTGATATACGATATTATATAAATTATGGATGCACAATACAGTGATTCATGATTTTTAGAGGATACTTCATTCATAGTTATTATAAAATATTGGGGATATTCCCTGTGTTGTACAATATATCTTGGTAGCTTATTTTATACCTAGTAGCTTGTATCACTTACTTCTCTATTCCTATTGCCCCTTCCTTCCCCACTGGTACCCACGAGAGCTTGCTCTCTACCTGTGAGCCTGCTTCTTTTTGTTATAGTCACTAGGTTGTTGTATTTTTTAGATTCTATGTATAAATGACAGCAGATGGTATTTTTCTTTCTGTCTCAGTGCTTTCTTGATTCTACAGTGTACCTGATTCCTATTTCTCCTTCCAACTCTAGACAGAGGGCCCTCCATTTGAGTTTCTGCTCTCCCACTTCTTGGCTGTGGGACATTAGGTACATTAACTAATGTACCCTATTAGACTCTGTAATCCTTGGTTTTTCCATCTGCAAAATGACTATGTGAAGATTAAATGAGATGAAGCAAGAAGATATTTGAGGTTCCCTGGTGGCTCAGACAGTAAAGAATCCACCTGCAATGCAGGAGACCCAGGTTTGATTCCTGGTTTGGGAAGATCCCCTGCAGAAGGAAATGGCAACCCACTCCAGGATTCTTGCCTGGACAATTCCATGGACAGAGAAGCCTGGCAGGCTACAGTCCACGGAGTCACAGAGTCAGACATGACTCAGCAACTGACTATACGGAGCTATTCAACTAGTTCCATAAGGTATTTAAGATGGTCTTTGGTTTACAGTAAACACTCCACAAATAGAAACTATAATTATGAAAGGAAAATGAACTTCTCTGTACATTATAAAAAATTTGTAATTCTGCACAGAATGACAGTTTCTTATATTGAGGCAAACCCAAACTGTATGAAGAGTGAGGTATGTCTTTGTTTGCTAGATTCTCCTGCTTAATTAAACCTGAGGAAAGCCCAATTTGCCTGATTTCTATCCACAGTCTGGGAGAAAATGATGCAATAATGTGTGGTATCTGGTGTTTTCTGGCAACTTTGACCATGACGTCACCGCAGCCTTCCCTCTCTAACATCCATAATGACTGCGAATTGGGCAGCAGATTTGAGAGCTTTCTGAAAAGCAGAAAGTACTCTGTTTGCATCAGGAACAATCCTCACCACCATTTGACTAATTTACACATGATTATGGTGGTACACATGATTATATTATTAATATCAAGAGTGTCTGCTCTGCTGGGCACTTAACCCTGATATATTTCTCCCTCATACCAAGAGAAGGCATCTGGCAGATGGGAGGCTTGTACTGATTCTCATCTAACAAAGTTTCCAAAAGATTCCATCCCATCAATGCTTGTTAGAAGGATGAGCTTTGAACAGTCCACCTTCTATGACAGGCTTTCCCAGTTTTCTCCCTTTGAAACCTTTTGCATGTTTCATACAAATCAGAACCTTCCTGAATCTTCAGAGACAGCGTGTGTAGCAGTGGCCAGCCAGGCTCTGGAGCCAGTCTGCCGGCATCTGCATACCAACCAGAAGCTTTCTGTGAGGATCCCTCATCTGTAATCCAGTTGCCATGAGGAGCAAGCAAGCTAAAGCACAAAGTGCCTGGAGCAATTCCTGGAGTATAGAGTCAGCATGCACTAAGCGCTGTATCAGCAGGGTTAACAGAAGCAGGACAGTGCAATGGTCGAGGACAGCCAGCCTGCCTGCTTGGAATCCTGACTCTGCCACTCATATCTGGCCCAACCTCCATCAGCACATAACTTTTTTGGGCCTCATTCTTCTGATTTATATGAAAAGAGTATGATAAAGAACACCTACTCTGTAGGCTCATGAGGATGAAAACATTCCACGTGTGTGTCCATTCATTAATTCACTCATTCAGTATGCAGAATGTGGCCAATAAAATTAGCTCTTCTCTCTCAACATGCCAACTGTTTCCATCCACTTTTCATTCCCAGACTGATGACAGCTTATCCTTTTTTTAAAAAAAATTTTTTTCTCTGGTATTGAGCTACATGGGCTGCTTATATATTTTGCAGATTAATTCTTTGTCAGTTGGTTTGTTTGCTATTATTTTCTCGCATGCTGAGGGTTGTGTTTTCACCTTTCTTATGGTTTCCTTCATTGTGTGAAAGCTTTTAAGTTTAATTAGGTCCCATTTGGTTATTTTTGCTTTTATTTCCATTACTCTAGGACATGGGTCAGGGAGGATCTTGCTCTGATTTATGTCAGAGAGTGTTCTGCCTATATTTTCACCTAAGAATTTTAAGTTTCTGGTCTTACATTTAGGTCTTTAATCCATTTTGAGTTTGTTTTCATGTATGGTGTTGGGAAAAATATACAAGATGCTCATGCATCTCAATACCAGAAAAATAAACAACCCAGTGAAAAAGTGGGCAGAAGACCTAAACAGACATTTCTCCAAAGAAGACATACAGATGGCTAATAAACATACAAAAAGATGCTCAACGTCACTCATTATTGGTGGTTGAGTCATTAAGTCATGTGCAATTCTTACAACCCCATGGACTGTAGCCTGTCAGGATCCTCTGTCCATGGGATTCTCCAGGCAAGAATACTGGACTGGGTTGCCATTTCCTTCTGCAAGGGATCTTCCTGACCCAGGAATTGAACCCATGTCTCCTGCATAGCAGGCAGATTCTTTACCAACTGAGCTATAATGCAAATCAAAACTACAATAAGGTGTCATTTCACATTGGTTAGAATGGCCATCATCAAAAAGTCTACAAACAATAAATGCTGGAGAGGGTATGGAGAAAAGAGAACCTTCTTACACTGTTGGTGGGGATGCAAATTGATTCAGCCACTATGGAAAACAGTATGGAGATTCCTTAAAAAAAAAAAACTAGGAATAAACTGTCATATGACCCAGAAATCCCACTACTGGGCACATAACATACCTGGAGGAAACCATAATTGAAAAAGACACACTGTACCCTAATGTTCACTGCAGCACTATTTCCAATAGCTAGTACATGGAAGCAACCTAGACGTCCATTGACAGATGAGTGGATAAGGAAGGAAGTTACGTTACATATGTACAATGGAATATTACTCAACTATAAACTCCAGTACTTTGGCCACCTCATGCGAAGAGCTGACTCATTGGAAAAAACTCTGATGCTGGGAGGGATTGGGGGCAGGAGGAAAAGGGGACGACAGAGAATGAGATGGCTGGATGGCATCACTGACTTGATGTCGGACGTGAGTCTGAGTGAACTCTGAGAGTTGGTGATGGACAGGGAGGCCTGGCGTGCTGCGATTCATGGGTCACAAAGAGTTGGACACGACTGAGCGACTGAACTGAACTGAACTGATACAGAGAAATGCATTTGAGTCAGTTCTAATCAGGTGGATGAACACAGAGCCTATTACACAGAGTGAAGTAAATCAGAAAGAAAAAGAAAAACATTGTCTATTAACACACGTAAGGAATCTAGAAAGATAGCACTGACAATCCTATCTGCAGGGCAGACAGGAGACACGGACATAAAGAACAGACTGGGACATAGTCGGGGAATGCGAGCATGCGATGATTGGAGAGGACAGCATTGAAACATATATGTTACTATTTGTAAGACAGACAATCAGTGGAGGTTCGATGTAAGACTCAGGGAACCCAAAGCCAGTGCTCTGTGACAACCTAGAGGGCTGGGATGGGAAGGGAGGCGAGAAAAGAGTTCAAGAGGAAAAGGACATATGTACAGCTATGGCCAACTCGTGTTGATGTATGGCAAAAACCACCACAATATTGTTAAGTAATTATCCTCTAATTAAAATTTTAAAAATGTAAAAAAAAAGGAAGTGGAGAAAAATTAACAGTTTTTAAAATTGAAGAATAATTGATTTACAATGTTCAGATGTACAGCAAAGAGATTCAGACATACATATATGTATCAGTCAGTTCAGTCACTCAATCATGTCTGACTTTTTGCAACCCCATGGACTGCAGTATGCCAAGCTTTCCTGTCCATCACCAACTCCCAGAGCTTACTCAAACTCATGTCCATCAAGTTGGTGATACCATCCAACCATCTCATCCTCTGCTGTCCCCTTCTCTTCCCGCCTTCAATCTTTCCCAGCATCAGGGTCTTTTCCAATGAGTTAGTTCTTTGCATCAGGTGGCCAAAGTGTTGGAGTTTCAGCTTCAGCATCAGTCCTTCCAGTGAATATTCAGGACTGATTTCCTTTAGGATGGACTGGTTGGATCTCCTTGCAGTCCAAGGGACTCTCAAGAGTCTTCTCCAACACCATAGTTCAAAAGCATCAATTCTTCAGTGCTTGGCTTTCTTTATGGTCCAACTCTTACAGCCATACATGACTACTGTAAAAAGCACAACTTTGACTGGACAGACCTTTGTCAGCAAAGTACTGCCCCTGCTTTTTAATATGCTGTCTAGGTTTGTTATAACTTTTCTTCCAAGGAGCAAGCATCTTTTAATTTCATGGCTGCAGTCACCATCTGTAGTGATTTTGGAGCCCCAAAAATAAAGTCTCTCAGTTTCCACTGTTTCCCCATCTATTTGCCATGAAGTGATGGGACCAAATGCCATGATCTTAGTTTTTTGAATGTTGAGTTTTAAGCCAACTTTTTCACTCTCCTCTTTCACTTTCATCAAGAGGCTCTTTAGTTCGTCTTCACTTTCTGCCATAAGTGTGGTGTCATCTGCATATCTGAAGTTATTGGTATTTCTCATGGAAATCTTGATTCCAGCTTGTGTTTCATCCAGTCCAACATTTCACAGGATGTAGTCTGCATAGAAGTTAAATAAGCAGGGTGACAGTATACAACCTTGACATATTCCTTTCCCAGTTGTTCCATGTCCAGTTCTAACTGTTGCTTCCTGACCTGCATACAGATTTCTCAGGAGACAGGTCAGGTGGTCTGGTATTCCCATCACTTGAAGAATTTTCCACAGTTTGTTGTGATCCACATAGTCAAAGGCTTTGGCATAGTCAATAAAGCAGAAGTAGATTTTTTTCCAGAACTCTCTTGCTTTTTTGATGATCCAACGGATGTTGGCAATTTGATATCTGGTTCCTATACCTCTTCTAAATCCAGCTTGAACATCTGGAAGTTCATAGTTCACATACTGCTGAAGCCTGGCTTGGAGAATTTTGAGCATTACTTTACTAGCATGTGAGATGAATGCAATTGTGCGGTAGTTTGAGCATTCTTTGGCATTGCCTTTGGGATTGGAATGAAAACTGACCTTTTCCAGCCCTGTGGCCACTGCTGAGTTTTCCAAATTTGCTTGCATATTGAGTGCAACACTTTCACAGCATGATCTTTTAGGATTTGAAATAGCTCAGCTGGAATTCCATCACGTCCACTAGCTTTGTTAGTAGTGATACTTCCTAAGGCCCACTTGACTTCAGTTTCCAAGATGACTCTTAGTGAGTGATCACATCATCATGATTATCTGGGTCATGAAGATCTTTTTTGGATAGTTTTTCTGTGTATTCTTGTCACCTCTTCTTAGTATCTTCTGCTTCAGTTAAGTCCATACCATTTCTGTCCTTTATTTTGCCCATCTTTGCATGCAATGTTCCCTTGGTATCTCTAATTTTCTTGAAGAGATCTCTAGTCTTTCCCATGGTATTGCTTTCCTCTGTTTCTTTTCATTGATCACTGAGGAAGGCTTTCTTATCTCTCCATGCTATTCTTTCTTTGGAACTCTGCAGCAGGTATATCTTTCCTCTTCTCCTTTGCCTTTCACTTTTGCCTTCACTTTGCCTTCTCCTTTCACTTTTCTTCTTTTCTCAGCTATTTCTAAGGCCTCCTCAGACAACCACTTGACCTTTTTACATTTCTTTTTCTTGGGGATGGTCTTGATCACTGCCTCCTGTACAGTGTCACAAATGAATCACCGATAGTGGAAAAGAATCAGAAAAAGAATAGGTTTACATATATGAGGTGATGGAATTCCAGTTGAGCTGTTTCAAATCCTGAAAGATGATGCTGTGAAAGTGCTGCACTCAATATGCCAGCAAATTTGGAAAACTCAGCAGTGGCCACAGGACTGGAAAAAGTCAATTTTCATTCCAATCCCAAAGAAAGCCACTGCCAAAGAATGCTCAAACTACTGCACAATTGCACTCATCTCACACGCTAAAGTAATGCTCAAAATTCTCCAAGCCAGGCTTCAGCAATATGTGAACCGTGAACTTCAAGATGTTCAAGCTGGTTTTAGAAAAGGCAGAGGAACCAGAGATCAAATTGCCAACATCCACTGGATCATGGAAAAAGCAAGAGAGTTCCAGAAAAACATCTATTTCTGCTTTATTGATTATGCCAAAGCCTTTGACTGTGTGGATCACAATAAACTGTGGAAAATTCTTCAAGAGATGGGAATACCAGACCACCTGACTTGCCTCCTGAGAAATCTGTATGCAGGTCAGAAGCAACAGTTAGAACTGGACATGGAACAACAGACTGGTTTCAAATAGAAAAGGAGTACGTCAAGGCTGTATATTGTCACCTTGCTTATTTAACTTCTATGCAGAGTACATCATGAGAAATGCAGGGCTGTAAGAAGCACAGCTGGAATCTAGATTGCCGGGAGAAATATCAATAACCTCAGATATGCAGATGATACCACCCTTATGGCAAAAAGTGAAGAGGAACTAAAAAGCCTCTTGATGAAAGTGAAAGAGGAGAGTGAAAAAGTTGGCTTAAAACCCAACTTCAGAAAACTAAGATCATGGCATTTGGTCCCATCACTTCATGGCAAATAGATGGGGAAACAGTGGAAACTGAGAGACTTTATTTTTGGGGCTCCAAAATCACTACAGATGGTGACTGCAGCCATGAAATTAAAAGATGCTTGCTCCTTGGAAGAAAAGTTATAACAAACCTAGACAGCATATTAAAAAGCAGGGGCAGTACTTTGCTGACAAAGGTCTGTCCAGTCAAAGTTGTGCTTTTTACAGTAGTCATGTATGGCTGTAAGAGTTGGACCATAAAGAAAGCCAAGCACTGAAGAATTGATGCTTTTGAACTATGGTGTTGGAGAAGACTCTTGAGAGTCCCTTGGACTGCAAGGAGATCCAACCAGTCCATCCTAAAGGAAATCAGTCCTGAATATTCACTGGAAGGACTGATGCTGAAGCTGAAACTCCAACACTTTGGCCACCTGATGCAAAGAACTAACTCATTGGAAAAGACCCTGATGCTGGGAAAGATTGAAGGCGGGAGGAGAAGGGGACAGCAGAGGATGAGATGGTTGGGTGGCATCACCAACTTGAGTGGTGATGGACAGGGAAGCCTGCCGTGTTGCAGTCCATGGGGTCGCAAAGAGTTGGACACTTCTGAGGGACTGAATTGAACTGAAGTGAATACAGTACTTCCCTGGTGGCTCAGTGTTAAAGAATCCACCTGCCAATGCAGGAGACACAGGTTCGATCTCTCTGTTCGGAGGATTCCACATGCCACTGAGCAGGTAAGCCTGTGAGCCACAATTATTGACCTTGTGTTCTACAGCCCAGGAGCCACAACTACTGAGCCCACACGCTGCAACTATTGAAGCTCACGTGACTTAAGAGACAGTGTGCCGAAACAAGAGAAGCTGCCACGATGAGAAGCTGAAGCACTACAACCAGAGAACAGCCCCCATTCACCGCTACTAGAGAAAAGCCCACGCAGCAACGAAGACCCAGAACAGCCACAAAAACAGAAAGATGCTGAATGCAGTTCCCTGTGCGATACAGTAGGCCCTTGTTGTTTCTCTCTCTTGTATACAGTAGGGTGTATCTCCCTGGTCCTTTTTGCACATCAGCATCTCCTACTTCCAGTCCTGCCTACATAACTTAGACTTGCCTAGCTGCCATCCTATCTCTTGGAATTACAAGAGTTCGTTCATTGTGTGGTTTAGGGTAACTGGAGTGGGGTGGGAACTTGCATTTTAACCCCCAGGGCAGTTCATTCAAGGCAGCTCTACAAACCAGGAAGGGTCCCCTGCCACTTCCTAGAGTTGGAGGACGGGGACAGCTCATGTAAGTTCTCATCTCCTTATATATGAACAGAGGATAAACCGGCCTCCCATGAGGCTGTTTGGAGATGTGAATGTGTTGGCTCACTCCCTGATGTCCTTCAAGTCTCTGCCCAGATGTCATGTTCTCAGGAAGGCTTCCCTGACCACCTTCTCGAAGCCCACCGCCGGCCTGCTGCCTGCCTCTCCATCCTCCTGCCCCACTTGGTGCTGCTTTTGTTTTTGGCGAGGTTTCCTTGAAAGCTGCTTCTTCTCACATCTTCCTATGCTCTCTGGAGCTGTCTGTCTTCTCTGGGCCACCAGGCTGCCTTGCCTGTCGATTTATCCACAGAAAACTCTGTCCCTTCTGAATAATGTGAATGTTAGCGGAAACTAATGCCATAACCGCCAAGGTACACACCGAGAGAACGGGAAGGTAAAAGAAACTATAGGGGACAAATGGAGAGAGTACCATGGAAACATATACGCTACCATATGTAAAACAGATCGCCAGTGGGAATTTGCTGTATGCCTCAGGGAATTTAAACTGGAGTTCTGTGACAATCTAGAGGGGTGGGATGGAGGGGACATATGCATACCAATGGCTGATTCATGTTGATGTATGGCATAAACCAACACAATGCTGTAAGTCAATTATCCTTCAATTAAAAATACATTTTTTTAAAAAGCTATAGGAAAAGCCTAGGTTGACACAGTAAAGGAAAAGCTAACATCTGCAGACTTTCTCAGTGGAAGGGACTTAAGTGTGTTTTATTTCCAAGCTTTCTAGACCCAACTATGCACTAAGAGTGCAACATATTCTTTATTCTTTTTAATTTGTCTTTAATCGAAGGACTATTGCTTTACAATTTGTGTTGGCCTCCGTCATACAACAACATGAATCCATCACAAGCATACATATATCCCCTCCCTCATGAACGTCTGTTTCCTACTCCTCACCCTATCCCACCCCTCTAGGTTGTTACAGAGTATGGCACTGAGCTTCCTGTGTGTGTTGTGTTGCTAGGTCGCTTCAACCATGTCTGACTCTATGCGACCCCATGGACTGTAGTCCGCCAGGCTCCTCTGTCCATGTGGTTCCCCAGGCAAGAATACTGGAGCGGGTTGCCGTGCTCTGCTGCAGGGATCTTCCCGACCCAGGGAGCAAGCCCACATCTCTAATGTCTCCTTCAGTGGCAGGCGGGTTCTTCCCTGAAACATAGTCTTTGTCCACTGGATCTGTACAAGGTGGATCTCCACAGAGCATAATTTAGCTCTCCTAGCCTGGGAAAAGCACCATGGCTGATTTCTCTCCCTAAGTTCACAGCCTCTAATCTCAAACTGCCAAACAGACGACCAGTGATGCCCTCCCTATCAGCAGCATGTAGGCTGCCAAATCCTCAAGAGATGAAGGGCACACAGGACTCTCAACTGCATCCCCAAGATCACGTTTTGGGAGTATGACTGAACTCAGCAGGCTCACCTCCTGGGTACTGGCTGCTCTGGGATCATGCATAGCTCTGGAGGGCCTGGAATTGAGAGAAGACGGTAAGAGGAAGGTTTCTGATGCTCACTCCAGCATCAGACAAAGGCTACTGAGCAACTTGCTCCCAGATGCTACAGGAATGAGCCTTAGTGCCACTCACAGGGGTCTGATGACAAACTCCTCTTTAATAATTTATCATTCGGAGTTGTAAGACACTGGAGTCAAGGCAACCAATGTAAAAATAAACCACTCATAATCTTTCTGGGAAAGTAGAGGTGTATTTGCCCAGCAATTCCCAAGACCAGTCCCCGATGGATAGTTTTCTGACCAGCTTAGAAAAGAACTGATTGAAAAATAGCACATGCATTGTCAAGTTTCCTATCACAGTGCCTTCAAAATTCTTTGGAAAGGAAAAAGATGTTCACCTATTTTTTTTTTTAAACTTGTATGTTTCTAAAGAAGACCCTTGAAAACCAGAAAAAAGTATTACCTTCTTTAAAAAAAAAAAAAAGTCAAATAAAATGGCACAGCAGTTCACATAAAATGCCTGACAATGTTTCTTTTCAACAGAACTCAGGCTGAGTGAAAGACATTCTTGGATTCTGAACGTTGGCTGGTTACCTAGGTTGCAAAGGATACCAAAAGAGACTCACACCAGGATTTCTTCGTTAGAATGCCAGTCAACGAAAAGTTCATAATCCTTTCAGATTTTAAATTCTCTGTGTCTGTGCAGAGGAAAACCATTTAGCAGTTTGGACAATTGGAAAAGAAGATTACACCAGACTTTGTCTATAAAGATGTGGGTTATACTCTTTAAAGGCAGAGGGAAATGGCTTTTCAGACTGTAGTGCTGTTATTCTGTTTTTAAAACTGTGGTTATATGGAGACTGCTGGTTGCTTAATTGGAATGGAAACTGATACACAGAAGAGCATGCCAACTGAATCTAGAGTAGTAAGCCTGACAGTCATAATCAACATCTGATTACTTAAAATTGACCAGATCTGAAATCTATTAAGATTTCTTAATTATTAATATGTGCTCACAGTTATTACCTTATTTTAAAGAAACACTGAAAAGCTTAATGATTTAATATAACAATTTCAAAAGTTTTTCCATCAGATTAGACTGGACTATATGATCTTTACAGATTGATCATTACTTGGTTAATGAACTCAGCATGCGGAACCTTTTCCAGCCACCTGAAACTCCCAAGTACTGTGTGAATTTTTGGCCAATTAATTATCAATTACAACATCATAAAACATTAGCACAAAAATAGGAATAATGAAATTTAATTATACATTATTCTTCAGAGTTGCTGCAAATACTATACAAGACTGATTCTGATTAATAATTCATTCAGCAATAAAGTATCAAGAAAGATACTTATGCAGTGCCACAATCCTCACACTGATTTCTATAATTACAGATTACAACAGTGGCAATTTAAAAGGTTAGAGAGCTGTGGTAATTTGCTATGTCATCCTCAGCTATATTAATGTCTCTGCGCACCAAAGATAATTGAAAATGTAATAATGGGCCAAATCAGATGGCTTGCCCATGGTCTCGTCACCAAAAACATCTCCAACCTGAGTATATTAGTAAAGTCAAGTCCTTGATAATTAGCCTCTTTCATTATTAAGTAGTCCCACTACTCATTTGGTTTACAGTGAAGGGAAGGGAGAAAATATGTAGGTATAAGGGCCAGAATACACAAACACAGCAACAAAAGCTATGGGAAAGATACAACACAGAGACAACTACAATCGGTATGTAATTTACATCTGGCATGACTATGTCTGTGTAATTACTTCTCAGGTAGTTAGACCTGCCAAAGAACCCACATGATGAAAGCTGAGTCTCTGTCTTCGGTAATATAGTTGAGTAAGTAGCACAGGAAGAGATTCAAAGTTTATCAAATTATCCTCTCTGGGTTGTTTCTGTATTGTGACACACCCAATCGTTCTTTCCTTGGAGTTCTATCATACCCTGAGAATGGAAATAGACACATCCCAATAGGCATATTTACTCTGTTTTGCTTTCAGTCCTTGGGGAAAATACCTGGCTAGTAATTGCTAGTCTCTTTACATAATCAGTATTTAAATGAAATTTTCACCTAGGGAGAAGCCCAAGTGAAACAAAACATACAGATCTACACATAGAAAAATCGCTTTCTTCTCTGCTTTCACTGATATTTTTGGAAGAGATGTAAGACATCATGGCTTTCCTCTCTTGAATGTCTTAAATATTCGACTAACTTCAAATCTGGCTAATATGGAGGAGCAGATGGAATATTCACTGGAACTAAAATCTTTAGCATTATTTAAAATGAGCTCCTAGCAGAGTGTGTGTCTTGTTGGGGAAGGGAGTTATTCCTTCTAGAGTATGCCAGGGTCTGGATTCAAGATTTCATTACAGCTGATTGCCCAAAAGATAGTACAGGAAGACACAGTTAAAAAAAAACTAAGCAAAGTTTCATTCCGGTACTAGAAGGGATTTGTAGATCACTTGATTGAATTCTCTCCTTTTACAATAGTGGAAATCTAGGCTCAAAGTAATCTACTCCAGATCATAGAACTATTCAGCAACAGACACAGGAGAACCTAAGTATTTCTGACTCCTAGGTTTCTACTATCAATAAATTGTGTTGGAAAAAATTAAGGAGAAAGGGGGTCATGGGGAAGAATATGGAGAGAATGTTTTATTCCCAAATTAGGCCCTTTTCTTGATATTTAATTTCCACAGGGCTGATAAGTATAAAATTAGGGGTAGGTAGAAGAAGAGTGTAAAAGTGTAAAGAATTTCACATCGAACACCTATATACCCATATCTAGATGCTGCAATAAGCATTTTATTATGCTTATTACATTATAATAAGCATCTATATCCATTCCTCTATCCACCTGTCAATCCATATGAGTGCATATCAAAGTATAAATTGCCAACATTGGCGCACTTTCCCCTAAATACTTTAACAGACATATCACTTGCTAGAGTTCAAAATTTGTTTATAGTTTTTCTCTTCTGAGGTATAATTTACATTCAATGAAATGTACAAATCATTTCATACTCACTGAGTTTTGATAAATGTAAATAACTGTGTAATTTGAACCTTATCAAGCTACAGAATATAATCATCACACCAGAAAGATTCCCCATCCCCGTTAATCCCCCCACACCTGCCTAAGGCAACCACTATTCTAATGTTTTTCTAGCATAGACAAATTTTATCTGTCCTTGAATGGTTGAATTTTGAATGATTAAAAGCCTCCTTCAACAGTTAAGCGGCTTAATGTTGTTCTGTTTTCCTCCCTTTGGCTAACCAACACTTTGTGAACACACACTAGAAACCAGTGACAACTAAATAATCATTTCATTAAACTAGGAAAATAACTTCAATGGTGGTGAGAATTGCAGGATTAATTATATCTCAAGGGTGATCTGGATGTACAACCAAAAGGGAAGCCACACACCACACTCTGGGTTTGTTACTCATTTGGAAACTGGTTGACTCTTCGATAGAAAAATAAAACGCGTACCCATAGAAAAATGAGGGCTCTATAGGATCCTTGGAGTAAATATGAAAAATGAGGAGGCCTTTAAAAAATGCCCAACTCCAAATCGGCATTATTGCTCAGTGATAAAGACGGATGGTCACTGTGTGCCACGTTGTAATCTATTAGGGTTCAGCCCTTAGTTCTACAGAATGTGCAACCAAGAAGGGGTTACCAAAGGACCCCCCAAAACTCCTTGTTTATTTTCTTTTCACCTGTCAGTGGGTAGTGAGCGGACTAGGCCTTTTTTTTTTTCCCCTCCAGCAGCTGAATGATTCCCAAGGAGAGATACCCTTAGCAGGCAAAGAACTGGGTTACTTCTTTACCAAAGAGCTCAACAATGGTACACTTCACAAATCAGTCACTGAAATGGTATTATAACGGACTTCTAAAGAAACTCCAACATTCTTTAACAATTCTCCATTAACCCTTGTTATGAATTGATTGTGTTCAACAACAAAAAGTTGATACCCTAACCTCCAATACCTCAGAATGGGACTTTATTTGGAAATAGGATCACTGCAGATGTAAATGTTTAAGCTGAAGTCACACTGGGGTGGGGTTTCCCCAGTGGTTCAGTGGTAATAGTCCACCTGTAACGTAGGAGATGCAGAGACACGATTTTGGTCCCTGGATCAGGAAGATTCCCTGGAGAAGGAAATGGCACCCCACTCCAGTCATCTTGCCTGGAAAATCCCATGGACAGAGGAGCCTGGTGGGCTACAGTCCATGGGGTCACAAAAGAGTCAGACATGACTGAGAGACTAAACACCAGCACCACCACACTGGGGTATGGTGGTGTTTTTATAAAAGGAACTCTGTGGAAAGGCAGAAGAGAACAGCATGTGGGATGGAGGCAGAGATTACAGTGATGCATCTACCAGCCAAGGAATGTCAAGGATTGCTGGGCACCAAGAAGAAGCTAGGAGGAGGCAAAGACAGATATATTCCTCTACAAGTTTCAGAGGGAATGTGTCCCTGCAGACACCTTGATTTTGAACTTCTAGCAACTACTTCTGTAGTTTTAAGAATGTCAGTTTGTGCTATTTTGTTACTGCAGGCTTCTGAAACTAATCCTACAGATTTTTTTTTTCCTTTTTGGTAATTAAAAAAAAAAAGAAGCATAGTCCACATGCAGAAAAATGTATCAACCATAAGAGTACACTACAGTGAATTTTTTCAAGTTACTCATGTAAACAACACCCAGATCAAGAATGCCAGCAGCACCCAGAAGTCTCCTTCCTGCCCTGTCCCATTCATTATCTCTATACCAAAACATTTGTTGTTGTTTAATCACTAAATTGTGTTCGACTCTTTAGCAACCCAGTGAACTGCAGCCTGCCAGGCTTCTCTGTCCATGGGATTTCCCAGGCAAGAATACTGGAGTGGGTTGCCATGATCTTTTGGGATCTTCCCCACCCAGGGGTGACAGCCATTCTAACTTCTTGCACCATAGATTTATTTTGTCTCCTTTTTAGCTTTAAATATATGGGAAAATATACTACTTTTTTTCTGGCGGCAGGGAGGTGGGGTGGGGGGATGTGTATGTCTGGTTTCCTTTGCATCTTATATTTGAAGGATTCATCCGTGCTGTTTGTAACACTGGTTTCTTCTGATGAGGATTTCAAAATTAGTATTAACATTTTTTGGTTTGTTTTGGCTGGTTCAAATTTCAAAAGGTACAAATGGTACATAGTGCAAATTTCCTCAATCGATCCATCCCAACCACACAGTTCCATTTCTTAGAGGCAACTCATGCTAATTGTATATCCTTCTAGAAGAATCTTATGCTTATTTAAGCAAATATATATATATATATACATTTATAGATAACTCCTTCTCCTTTTTTACACAAAATCTAACATACCACTATTCGGTACCTTGCTCTTTTACTCAAAAATATATTTTGAGCTTCACCCTATACCAACATATGAAAATGTCCTCATCCTTGCTTTTTGATTATGACCAAAATTCAACTATGAGAATACAGTATAATGCATATAACCAATTCTCTATTCATAGCCATTTGACTTGTTGTTATTATAAACAAGGTTGCAATGTATAACCTTGTAATTTTGCACATCCATATATTTTTCCCTAAGGCTGATGGGAAGATAAGCATTAAAATTATATAACCTTTTGCAGTTGTGATATTGCCAAATTGTTCTCCATTTATACTGTACCAATTTAAATTCCTACCAGCAATGTGCAAGAGTACCTCTTTATCCAGTCTTGCTAATAGATAGTGTTATCAAACTGTAAGGAAAAAAAATCTCTTTGGTAGGTAAATAACATCTCATGGTAGCTTTAAAATTTTTTAATTTATTCATTTTAAAGCTTAAAAATATTTTAAAGTTTAAAAATATATTCATTTTAGTATGTTTAATACATTTATGAACAGCTACTTATATGTCCTCAGAAGTAAATTCTCTGTTAAACTTATTTTTTTCAATTACATTGATGGCCTTTTTTCTTAGTGTCTTGTAGAGGCTCTTTATATAGTAGAGAAACCTGCCTTTTCTATTACAATGACTTGCAAAATATTCTTCCTAGTTTGTCACTTGCTTTTGTATGCAGTGGTGCTTGCCCTTCAAAAAATTTTTCATTGTAATATAATTGGATTAATTTTATGGCTTTCTTTTTAAGGCTTTTAGCATGTATATGATACATAAAAAAGCTTTTCCCAATTGTGGATATAAACAATTACCCCCTAAATTCTCATAGTATTTGTAGGGTTTTAAAATTAAATCTAATTTTATTTTTGGCTCTGCTAGGTGTTCACTGCTGTGCAGGGCTTTTTCTAGCTGTGGTGAGGGGGGCTACTCTCTAGCTGCACTGTGCAGGCTTCTCACTGTGGTGGCTTCTCTTGTTTTGGAGCATGGGCTCTAGGGCACCTGGGCTTCAGTAGTCAAGATTCCCAGGCTCGAGAGCTTCAGCAGTCGAGATTCCCAGGCTCGAGAGCACAGGCTCAATAGTTGTGGCTCACAGGCTTAGTTGCTCTGTAGCAAGTGGGATCCTCCGGACCAGGGCTCAAACCTGTGTCTCCTGCATTGGCAGGGGGGTTCTTTACCACGGAGCCACCAGCACAGCCCAGTTTTTTTTTTTAATGTATGTCTTCAATTCAATTAGAATTAACCTTGGTATAAAATACTGGGGCTTCCCTGATAGCTCAGTTGGTAAAGAATCTGCCTGCAACGCAGGAGACCCTGGTTCAATTCCTGGGTTGAGACGATCCCCTGACGAAGGGATAGGTTACCCACTCCAGTATTTTTCTTGGGCTTTCCTTGTGGCTCAGCTAGCAAAGAATCCGCCTGCAATGTGGGAGACCTGGGTTCGATCCCTGGGTTGGGGAGATCCCCTGGAGAAAGGAAAGGCTACCACCCACTCTAGTATTCTGGCCTAGAGAATTCCTGGACTGTACCTATAGGGTTGCAAAGAATTGGACACAACTGAGCGACTGTCACTTTCATAAAACACTAGCTATCAACAAACTTCATCTTTTTAAACTTATTATTTTCTATTGGGGTATAGTTGATTAGGGCTTGCCAGGTGGCGCAGTGGTAAAGAACCCGCCTGCAATGCAGGAGATGCAAGAGGACTTGGGTTCGATCCCTGGCTCAGGAAGATCCCCTGGACGAGGAAATGGCAACTCACACCAGTATTCCTGCCTGGAAAATTCCATGGACAGAGGAGCCTGGCAGGCTATAGTCCATGGGGCTTCAAAGAGTAGGACACCACTGAGAGAGCACAAGGGAGCAAAGCAATAGACAATTAACAAACAATGTTACAACTGTTTCCAGTGAATGGTGAAGAGACTCAGCCACAGGTATACCTGTATCCATTCTCCAAAATCCCCCCCATTCAGGTAACATTGAGCAGAGTTCCATGTGCTATCCAGTAGGTCTTTGTTGGTTATCAGTTTTAAACATAGCAGTGTATACCTGTCCATCCCATACTCCCCAACTATCCCTTCCCCCCATCCTCCCCCACTCCACCCCTGGCAACCATAAGCTTGTTCTCGAAATCTGTGAGTCTGTTTCTGTTTTCAACAAACTTCATTTTTTCCAGACAGCTATTATTGTCATTGCAGCACCATTTATGGACAGTCCAGTTTAACTGCACTGATCTGAGACACCTTTTTTAATGTAACCTAAATTTTCAAATGTATTTGAGATTATTCCTGGACTCCATACTCCACTATGGACCTATCTAATTAACGTCCTAACTGAAATGTATAAATATATTTGTAATATATTTTGATATCTAAAGAGTATTTTCTCATTTTTTTAAAATTCTAAACTATTCCTAATTAAAAACATTTTTTTCCATATGAACTTCAGCATCAGCCTGTGCGGTTACAAACAATTCTATTGTTATTTTTATTAGGATTGTGTTAAATCTCTGACGTTGAGATTTTCCTTATAAGAACATGAATTGCCTTTTCACTTATTTACATCTTTTTTCCCTCTGCATCTCAGGGGAATGAAAAAATTTCATTTATTTATAAGAATAAAGATTTATATCTTACAGATTTTTTGTGAAACTCAATACCTGTGTTTATATGCATAATGTATTTCTGTGTATATTTACATTACTTTTGGATCTTTCTTTTTTTGCTGTTGTAAGAAAGATCTTTTTTTACCATTATATCATCTACCTAGGTAGCTGTTGATCTTGTACATGAAGAATGTTCATTTTTCACATAATAAATTGATACTCAGCAACCTTTACTGAGTTCTGTTATTGTTTACAACAATTTTTCAGCTGATTCATAGAAATAAGCACCCAATCCAAGTACACAATCATATCACCTGCAAATTACAAACACAGTTTGACTTCTCCCTTCTGACTTTTTATGCTTTTAATTTCTTTCTCTAGTACTGCATGAGTTTGAGCAAGCTGTGGGAGTTGGTGATGGACTGGAAAGCCTGGCGTGCTGCAGTCCATGGGGTTGCAGAGTCAGACACAACTGAGTGAGTGAACTGAACTGAGTACTGCATGGGCTATATTACACTGAAAATAATGTATAATGTTAAGCACCTTTGTGTTCATTCTTTTTGACATAACATGGATTCTAGTACTTCCCTCTCAAGCATGATGCTCAATTTTAGGTGTAATACCTATACTTGATCATGTTAAGGAGATACCATCATTTCTTATTTTATAAAGTGCCTTTTAAATGAAAAATGGATTTTGAATTACATCAATATCTTTGCAGCATCTATGAAGATGATCCAATGAGCTTTCATAAAGATCTATTCATATGATTAATTGGAGACTGGGACTGAAATAAATTATTGCCTGCTGAAAGCTCATGGTACAAACTCCTCTCATACAACTCTCCCATCAGTTGAATCAGTTGGTCATATTCAAGATCTTGGTCCTATCACAGCTCCATGCTGTTGTATGTTAAGTTTCCATACATCACCTGCCCTTCCCACTCTTCTCTGCCAAACACCTGCTCATCCTTCAAGAATAATCTCAGATGTCAGTTCCTCCGGTTACTTCCCGACTCCCTCGGGCACAGCTGAGGGATTCTTGCACCAGCTTCCGCATCTCCCTAGTCATATCACTATCACAAAATTACTTCTGTGTCTGTCTGCCCCCCAGGGCAAGTCCCTCAAGGGCAGAAACCACGCTTTGTTTCTTTTTCCTTTCCTGCAGCATAACGTCTGAAGCAGAGTTGGCTACTCAATACGTGTTTTCACTCACTCAATCAATCAATACTGAATGTACACCCCCCATGTGTATAGTACATGATGTCACGTGTTGTCCTAAGTGCCTGAGGACACAGCCGTGAAGCCGGCAAAGCTGTGCTATCAAGGAACTTACATTCTACTAGGGTAGATGGCAATATATCAATACAAACACATGAATAAATTCCTGATCAAATACACTACAGAGAAAAAAAATAAGGCAGGGCAAGAGAACTGAAGGCTGAGAACAGAGGTTCTGCTTTAGATAGTGTGGTCACAGAGGGTCTCATTGAAGCAGATTCCAAATGAAGTGAGAGGGTAAACGATCCAGGTATCTGAGAGAAGAGCCTGCCTGGCAGAGTTAACAGCTACCCAGAGCCTGGAAGGTGTGCCCAGAAGGCTGCCAAAGTAGTCACAGCAGTGAAAGGCATGCTTTTGGGGTAGGAGTCTGGATTTTATTCTAAGTGCTATGGGAAGCCAAAGCAGGCAAGTGACAGAATCTGATTTCTATTTTTTTCCTTTTTCTCTTTTCGGCCACACCATTAGGCATGCAGGATCTTAGTTCCCAACCAGGGATCAAACCCATGCCCCCAACAGTGGAAGCTCAGAGTCCCAACTCCTGCACTGCCAGGCAAGTCTTGATTTCTATTTTTAAAAGATGAGTTTGGCTTCTCTGTGGAAAGTAGATTGTTGTGGGGTCAGCCTGGAAGCATGTCAGGGGGACTTGCAGCAGCCAAGGTGAGCAAGAATGATGGATTAGACTAGGGAGGGAACGGGAGAAGCAGTGACAAGTGGTTGGACCTGGCATATATTTGGAAGGTAGAGCTGATGGGACTTGCTAGTGTATTGATGTGGGATGTGAGAGGAGTTAAGGATGCTTTCAAGGATTTCGGCTTACATGACCAAATGAATGGAGGTGTCATGTACTGAAATGGGAAACCTCAGGGGAGGATCAGGTGTCGGGGTGGGGGTTGAGGGGGGAACAAGGGTTGGTTTTGGAAATGCTAAGCATGAGGATAGCACTGTTTGACAGCCCTACAGAGATATTATATAAGCAGCTGAACAAATAGCTTGAGATTCAGGGCAAAGTTATTCTAGAGATATAAATTTGAGAGGCATTAGGGTGGAGACAGTATTTAAAAGCTATAGTACTGGATGAGATCATCCAGGGAGTAAACTCGTGTGGGCTGAATGAATGAATAAGCAAGTTTGTGTGCAGGAACATGTTAACAGGGTCATACAACCCGACCCTACAGAAACTGGACAAAGAAATAATACACAGAGAGATGAGAGTACACAGGTGAAATTTTCTCCCTGTGTAGGTGACCAATTCAGATTTTTTCATTGCACTCTCAAGGAAATACAGCCTGTAGCCCAAGTTATTTGGGAACAAAGTGTATCACAGAGCTTTCTGAAATAAGTTTCCATTGCTCAGTAGGTGGATAATGTATGTCAACCCTCTTCAAGCTGCTTGGGAACTCACCACCCTGTTATAGCATGAAGTACAGGCTGGAATCAATAGGAGTGAGTAGTTCCAGAAAGAAAAGATATTAACAGGTATACACAATGTATTTCCAATTAGAAAGGGGAGAAAAGATAACAAATCCAACATCTATAGACATCTTTCCTGGAGAAGGAAATGGCAACCCACTCCAGGATTCTTGCCTGGAGAATCCCATGGACAGAGCAGTCTGGTAGGCTATAGTCCACGGGGGTCACAAAGAGTCGGACACGACTGAGTGACTTCACTTCACAGACGTCTTTCATGTGCAACGTCTCTACTGAAAAACCAGGCAGAAGCAATTTTTCACAATGAAGATAAAATAATATTTGCCATAAACCCAGGACAAGTTTTGCAGAATTTGAGATAGTAAAGCTGTGTTTCTCAGAAATCAAAAGCAGGTCAGTGGGTCCACCAAATTCTTTTGGTTACTTCAAATATATTACCCTAAACCAATAGCTTCTCAGCTCATAGGAATATAATCACATTTAAAAATATGAAAACAGATGGCATTACAAGAGATATTCACTGTGAACATTTCTAAGGAGCAAAGTAGAAAAAGCACCAGACTTTTCTGGTTGGCCCTTTGAGTGATATTAACAGAGAAGGTACAGTGGAGGAAGCTGCTGCAGAGTAGAGTCAACAGGATTTTTGAATACTTTCTCCACTGACCTAGAAAGATATCCCTGTGAAAAAGATCAACTTTGTACATATTCAGAAATGGACTGATTAGAAATATTATAATCTTTCCAATTAGGACTACAGGTGAGTTTAGGCATGATTAATAATGGCAGTCAAGGGAATTTGGGTATCAGGTGACAATGCCTTATAATATTAATGTGAAAATATGACCCTGATAATTAGCATCTCCAAGCAAAGATGGTCTGTGCTATCACCTATATACTGCCTGCCTGGGGGCAGCCCTACATTAAAGACACTAATTTTTTTTTTTTTTTTTTACATTTTAGAAATTGAAGTATAGTTGATTTACAACATTGTGTTAGTTTCAGGTGCACAGCACAGTGATCCCTGGCAACCCACTCCAGTGTTCTTGCCTGAAAAATCCCACAGACAGAGGAGCCTGGCAGGCTACAGTCCATGGGGTCACAAAGAGTCAGACATGACTGAGTGACTAAGCACACACATAGAGATTAAGTTATGTGTGTGTGTGTGTGTGTATGGTTTCCCCAGTGGCTCAGCAGGTAAAGAAGTCGCCTGCAATGAAGGAAACATGGGAGACCCAGGTTAAATCCCTGGGTTGGGAAGATCCCCTGGAGAAGGGCATGGCAACCCACTCCAGTATTGTTGCCTGGAGAATCTCCATGAACAGAGGAGCCTGGTGGGCTACAGTCCATGGGTTCACAGAGGGTTGGACATGATTGAGCTTGAATATATATATATACCTTCCTGTGCTATACAGTAGGTCCTTGTTGTTTATCTGTTTTATATGTAGTGTGTATCTGTTAATCCCATACTCGTAGTTTATCCCTCCTCTCCTCTCTTTCCACTGTGGAAACCGCGGGTTTGTTTTCTATGTCTGTGAGTCTGTTTTTGTTTTGTAAGTAGATTCAACTGTATTATTATTTTTTTTCTTTTTAGATTCCACATATAAGTGATACCATGTAATATCTGTCTTTCTCTGGTTGACTTACTTCATTTAGTATAATATTCTCTAGGTCCTTCCAGCAGCCCTACATTTTTATGGCTTGGTGCTTCTACATCAGAAGCTAGAGACTCTTCAAATCCTGGCAGAATCTTAACAGATACTGAAGACCAAAAATAAAAACAAAAAATGTTAGTAAAAACTCTATAATGAATCAAATAAAGTCCCAAGATAAGTAGATACTATGAAAAGCAGAAATTTATATGAAACACATTAGAGCAGGGACTCTCCATAGCAAGCATGCCCTGGGGGTGGGAGACACATGTCTGAGAGAGGCTTCCTGAGCTACGTTAATCTTCTGTCACAAGCTACAGACACGGAGTTGCTGGTGGGGATGTACACAAGACGAGTGAGTCATCCCTCAAGGGAATTTGGGTTAAAAAACTCAAGAAGGCAACGTATCAGAAGATCCCTTTGAACACTTTGCAAATATTTCACCTGTTGTGTTTCAGGGATGATTAGCAGAGACTGGTTTTTACACCATAATTATAAGAACGGAGGGAAGGGTGACCTCAAGATCGAGCAAGTCATTAGCAGAGGCCAAGCCTAGGCCTTGACAAACTGGTCTTGTTGTTTGTACGAATCATTATCCTTTGAGTGCTTTGAGGAAGTTACTAGGGCTGGGGTAGTGGGAAGGGCCTGTGGTGTAGTCAGACAGGTGCCTCTCCCATGGCTGGTGAGAATCCAGAGTCAGCCTGAACTGTATTGGCACATTCACGGTCCACCCAAGGAAAGACTGAGGCTAGCAGAGGCTCTTCCAGACAGTTCCCCCTTCCCTCCCTCTGTCTCCTGGATATCAGTGCTCTTTCTGTGGTCAGAACCCCTTCCTTGGCACCCCATTTTCACAAATCACTTCTTCCTTCCCTTCTATTCTTCTCTTCCTCCAGTTTCCTTGGTAAAGCTGAGCACCTTTGTGTGCTCAGAACTTCAGTTGGTTTTCAGAAAATTGGGACTGACTTATAATCTCTTCTGATGGTCCTAGGAGTTTAGTCATATTCTGAATTAATTTCATAGATAATTATGGATTTTCAGATGAGTGGAAGTAAAAGGCCCTGCCAGTCCCTACTGTAGCCACACCACTAGCCCCTGCAGGCAAAATGGTCCTGAATTCTCACAAGCAGCCTTTAAAATAAAAAGAACTCAGGTAGAACATTGGTGCTCTACTTTATTTTTTAAAAGTTATAACTCTCAGTGCTAGCAAACACAATCTTAGCGAATTGACTGTCAAAGGTTCCATATCTCTCGGTGTCTAATGAGCTGGTCTAGGAGCTCCCTTGAAAGACTTGGTGAGTCTCTCCTTGGTATTAAAGATTACACATAAAACCTGTAGCGAACACAGCATCTGTCTAGACAATAGAAGACAGGGCTCATATTCCATGCTCACCGCTGACTTCTCTGTGACGCCTAAAAATTCAGTCATAGTTTTTATGTGGCATAATCTATGAAGTAAAGATAAAATAGTTGAGATCACGTTAGGCTTAAGTCTTCATGCTGACATGAATGTCATCACGTGTTATTGTAGCCTTGTTCCAGACAGAAAGCAGAGCAAAGGAGAGGTCTTTGGTATGCATGTGACATGGGAACTCCATGCTCACCTGCTACAGTTTCTATGAAAGCTCATGAACTTGGCCAAGAATAGAAGAAACAACGGTTTCTTGGGAATTAAAATTTGAGGTAAACATTTCTAAAATGTACAAGGAAGTTAATTTTGAAAATTTGCTGCTCATTTGTTATAACTTCAGAGTTTCAATTTTAATTATTAAAAAAATTCCCTCTAACAAACCCACTTTCTGAATGACTACTGCCTCATCACTGGCAGGCAGTTCTTGAAACCCTGGTCCTCTGAGTGATTCTTATGAGTATGTCTTAACGTGCATCCATTGAGCTGCTGTTTTTCACCTGGGAGGAAGTTGATGGATACAACTTCAATTTTTGGCTCTAATTCTTATCACATCTTTTGATTTAAAATAGTTCTTGTTGACCTTCCAATGCTCCTATAAAAAGTGGTAAATAAAACAACTTTTAGGGTTCTTGTGAGGACTGAATTAATACAGGGAAAATGCAGAACTCAGAAATTCCTTCTGCTATTATCCAGAACCAAGAGTAAAAGCCAAATAGCTATTTACAGCTATGAGGCCATCTGAGTGAGAAATGTGAGAATGCCCCCAACTCCCTGTGCCCCATCTCAATGGGACTCAATCATTCCTCAGACATCTACTGAGTGCGCAGGTGTCAAATACCATTTTAGGTTTTGAAGACACAGTTATTTATACTAAACATGACAGACAAGGTCACTACATTCTCAGGCCTTATATTCCAGTCAGGGGAGACAGATACTAAACACATAAACAAATAAACAGTTCAATAGTTCAATAGCGATAAATAATTTTATCACTATCAAGTAGTGATAAGTGCTCTGATAAAAGCAATACAGTGCTATGTTAGGGAGTCACTAGGGAGTAAATAGACTAGGGTTCTCTGAGGTCATGACACTTAAACTGCGGTCTGAATGATATGATGGAGACAGCCACCTGAACGTCTATGGCAGCTGATCCCAGATGGTCTGTGGACCCCCTGGGGATCCTGAGACCCTTTCAGAAAATCAATGAAGTCACTACTATTCTCATTATAATACTAAGACGCTATTTGCTTTTCTTCACGGGTTGACATCTGCATTGATGGTGCAAATTTAACGGTGGGTAAAACTGCTGGTGCCGTAGCATGACACAGGCAGTGGCCTCCACTGTGTTAGTTCCTCCCCACCAGACAGGCAGTAAAACAATGCTAGTTTCACTGAAGAATGCACTCGATCAAGTAGTAAGAACTATGACTTGTATTAAATTTACATTAAATTTCAACATCTGAGTAATATCATTTTAACATTCTGTATAACAAAACAACTGTTGTACACTGAGGTGTGACTGCTATGTCAAGGAAAAATTTGCGGGACTGTCTGAGTTGCAAGTTGAACGACAACTTTCATGGAACAACATTTTTACTTGAAAGAATGCCTTATGAATTACGGTTATTCAGATTTAGATATCTAGCAGGTATTTTCTTGAGAATGAAAAAGGTAAGCTGTTACTTCAAGGAAAACAACTGGCAGAATTTGCTGCCAAGGAGAAAATTCAAGCTTCTATAAGTCAGAATTTTTGAAAATGTGTATCTGCTACTGTGAGCTTGCTAGCTTCTCAAACTTTGATACTTTTCTTTTGATATGGTGGTAATTTTAACATGTGAATTTTGGGGACATTGTAAAATGAAATGTGTCACCATTCTGAATTTCTGTGTGACTCAGTAAACCACTATTTTCCAAACAGCCAATCATGGACTTAAGAAACCATGCTTTGGTAATGGATTCATTCAATATGCAAAGCAGACCAATGCATTTCACATAACAGAATATGAAAAGTTCATTGATATGGTTTTAGATTCAGCATTAGGAAGTTACCATTTGTCAGCTTTTGATGTCGTATCAAAAAAGAGTATCCACAACTGTTTGAAAGACTCTTAAAATATACTTTATCCTTTTCCAACTATACATCTGTGTGAGGTGGAATTTTCTTCATCTAATTTAACCAAACCATCGTATAACAACAGATTCAACACTGAAAGAGATATTAGAATCCAACTATCTTATATGAGTGTCTTCTAATATACCAGACATTGAAGAGATTTGAAAAAGTATAAAACAATGCCATTCTTCTTTATTCTTTTTGTCTTAAAAGATTTAGTTTTTCTCATAAACATATGCTATTTATGTTAACGTAGTGGGCTTATTATTGTTGTTTTAAAATTATTTAATAAATACTTTAAGCAATCTTAATAAGGTAAGTATAGATGGAAAAACTCAAATAAACAAAAGCTCTTTGAGATTCTCAGTACTTTTTAAGAGTATAAAGGTGACTGTGTCACACCGGGAACTTCACTCAATATCTATAATGACCTATATGGGAAAAGAATCTAAAGAAGAGTTGTATATGTATACAAACAACTAATTTACTTTGCCGTACAGCAGAAAATAACATAATACTATAAATCAGCTATATTTCAATAAAATTTTTTTTTTGAAAAGAGTATAAAGGGGTCTTAAGACCAAAAAATTGAAAACCACTGGTCTTGGAATGAGAAAATAAGTTTATTTATTTTTAAGCAAATTTACTTAGGTCTTGCACAAATTTGGTTAGATTTATTCTTGGGTACTTAAGATATTTTGTTGTTATTGTAAACCATAACTTTTAAAAGTTATTTTTCTGTATTCTTAGTATATTAAAATGCAACCAATTTTTGTATATTGATCTTATATCCAGCCACTTTGCCAAGCTTTGCCATTGTTTTTTGCATATCAGTCTTCCCATTACATTAGTCCAGTGGTTAGTGAATTATGAGCCAGAGGCCAAAACTGTGCCACCAGTTTCTGTAAATAAAATTTAATTGAGAGGTGGGAGGTGGGAGGGGGATTCAGGATTGGGAGCTCGTATACACCCGTGGTAGATTCATGTCAATGTACGGCAAAACTAATACAGTATTGTAAAGTAAAATAAAGTAAAAATAAAATTAAAAAAAATTTAATTGAAATAGAACCACACATCCTCATTTACATATTTGTAATTGTCTCCACACTACAATGCAGAGTTGAGTGACAGAGATTGTACTGCCAAGAGTCAAAAATATTTACTATCTGCCCTTTTACAAAACTCTATGCTGTGAACTCCATTCAAAGAAGCAATTCTGGCTCTCTTGATTCCTTAAATGGTATTTTTATTTTCCATTTAATTTCTGTTCCCATCTTTATTCATCCTCCCTTGTTTTCTTCATCTTTTTTATAACTTCTCAAAATTCACTTTTTACTTTTCACTTTTTTTTCTTTTCTGGTTAAAGCACTTGAGGCTATACATTTTCCTCTAAGTTCAAGTATCACTGCATCCCACAAGTTTTGATATGTAATATTTTCATTATCATTCAATTCTAAGTATTTAAAAATTTCCATTATGATATCTTTGATCAATGAGTTATTTAGAAATGCTTTAAAATTTCCAAATATAGGGGGGATTTTGTGGGGGGTTATCTTTTAGTTACTACCTTCTAATTTAATTGTATTATGATCAGAGAATGTGATCATTATTATAGTGATTCTTGGAAATTTGATGAGACTTGTTTTGTGGCTTAGTATGAGGTCAATTTTTATAACTCTTCTTTGTGAAGAATACATGTATTGTAAATGTTTGGTGCAAGGTCCTTATGTCCATGAGTCAAACTGTTTAATTGTGCTGTCTAAATTTTTCATCTTTACTCATTATTTGTCATCTGCTTCACTGAGCAGTAACTTAGAGAAACATAAGAAATTTCTTTACAATTTTATTAACTTTTGTTTTTTATACTTTGAGGCCATTTTAGAAATGTTATACATTTTGCAATAAATTAAAACTTTTATCAATACATAGTACTCTCTTTACCTTAATAATGTTGTCCTTTTTTTCTTTCACTTTTTAAAAATTGAAGTATAGCTGATTTACAATACTGTGCTGATTTCTGGTATACAGCAAAGCAATTCAGTTATACATATATATACATAGTCTTTTTCATTAACGGTTACTACAAGATATTGAATAAAGTTCCCTATGCAAATAATGTTGTCTTAAAGTCTATTTTGACTGGTATCAATAAAGCTACTCTATCTTTCTTTTGGGTACCATTTGCTGAAATATATGTTTCCATCCTTTCAGTTTGTCCTTTCATGTCAGGGGTGTGTTTTGCAACACCGTGGAGCTGAATTATTATTTTGTAAAATCTTAATTTAACTCTGTCTTTTAGCCAGAAAATTTACATATATTGTGACAGCTGATATACTTTTGATTTCTATTTGCCCTACTTTTTCTGTGTTTCATTCAGTTTCTATCCTTGCTTGACTTAAAAAAAGAACTGCCTTTGAAACTATATACCATTTCTATTCTTTCATTTTTATTTAATTGTTTAGGCTATGCCTTGCAGTTCCCTGGTGGTTCAGACGGTCAAGAATCTGCCTGCAATGCAGGAGATGTAAGATATGGGGGTTCCATCTCTGGGTTGCCCTGGAGGAGGAAATGTTACCCCACTCCAGAATACTTGCTGAGAGAATCCCATGGACAAAGGAGACTGGCTGGCTATAGTCTTTGGGGTCACAAAGAGTCAGACACATCTAAACATCTGAACACACACAAGATCTTAACGTGCGAAAAAACTGGAAGTCTAAATTCTGCTTTGGATATGTTAAGTTTACAATGATTATCAAACATCCAAGTGGATATGTCAGGTATACTATTGAACATATGAATCCGATATTCAAGGGAAGAATCAGAACTGGAGATATAAACTGGGGAGTTAGTACCATGAAGTTCTGGAAGCAGATAAAATATCAAGTGAGACTGCAGAGAAAGAAAAGATGAGGCTCAGAGCTATGCCCTAGGATACCAATGCAGACACAGAATAGAGGAGAAGACAGCAGTAGCAATTGAGAAGGAAAAAATTCAGGAGAAGGTACTGTCATGAAGGCCCAAAGAATAGTGAATTTTAGGAAGAAGGGAGTGGTTGACTGTATTGGATACTGTTGAGAGGCTGAGAAAAAGGAGGCAACAAAGAGATCATTGGTGCTTTGCTATGAATAGTTGCGGTGGAGTAGTAGGATTAGATGAGGTGGTAGAAATAACACACGTAGGCGAGAAGTTCAGGACATTTTATGTGAAAGGAGCAGAAAAATAAAGTAGAAGCTAGAGGAGGGTTTGGCAGAAGAGAGTTTTTCTCCCCCCATTGGGTGACATTAAAGATTTAACATGTTCATAGGAAAGACTGAGTATAAGGGACAAACTAATCATCCAGAAAAGAAAGGGGATATTTTTCAGGAGCAACATTCTTGAAAAGCCCAAATGCCCAAAAGTCTTTCAATATGTGACATGGAACATGTCTGTGACATGAAACATGAGTCATACACATGACCTGCAGGACAGAAAGTTTAGTCCTTATATATATTGTACAAGGACTTGGGGACTGTAATCTTATCCATGAGGGGATGCTACATCCTAGCTTAAAGTTTACCTATGTTTAGTAGTAGAAGGTACAGGGCAATATCTGATAATCATTCAGTTCAGTTGCTCAGTTGTGTCTGACTCTTTGTGACCCCATGAATCGCAGCACGCCAGGCCTCCCTGTCTATCACTATCTCCTGGAGCTCACTCAGAGCCACGTCCATCAAGTCAGTGATGCCATCCAGCCATCTCATCCTCTGTCATTCTCTTCTCCTCCTGCCTCCAATCCCTCCCAGCATCAGAGTCTTTTCCAATGAGTCAACTCTTCGTATGAGGTGGCCAAAGGACTGGAGTTTTAGCTTCAGCATCATTCCCTCCAAAGAAATCCCAGGGCTGATCTCCTTCAGAATGGACTGGTTGGATCTCCTTGCAGTCCAAGGGACTCTCAAGAGTCTTCTCCAACACCACAGTTCAAAAGCATCAATTCTTCAGCACTCAGCTTTCTTCACAGTCCAACTCTCACATCCGTACATGACCACTGGAAAAACCATAGCCTTACCCCAAAGCTATCTGGGGTAGTTATGAAAATAGGAGATTAACTCAATTATTAGCTCAAATCAAATTTAATTTGATCCCCTAAGCACTTTAGGCAAGTAAATCCTAAGGTCTTAGGATGCACATCTCCACTGTGGTATCCCCTGGAAACCACATGTAGAACTTTATCACCATGTAATGTGTCCAACACAAACTGAAGTCCATTTCATCTTATTTTGTGCTTAGGAGTCCTAAGGGTATGTAGTTGAACTGTTACATTCTTCACCAAAAAAAAAAAAAAAAACCCCACCAAAAAACAAACTTCTTAAGTATTTGGAGATAGAAATTAAAATCACTATTTCTTCTCCAAGCCAAACAATCCCTTTCTCTTAATTTTCCTACTCAGAGCTTATTTTGTATCATTTGGCTAAGTCTTCCTGACTTCTTTCCCTCTCTCCAACTGTTTTTTTTTTTTTTTTTAAGTGCAGTGACAAGAAATCAACAAGCTATTCAAAGTCTGAGTAATCCCGAGAACAGTGGGGGGATTTCAACACATCTCCCTTGGACGGATGAAAGGCTGAATTGACTCTGCCAAGATGTGAACACTCTCCAGTTGCTGCTAATCTGGGGAGACACTTCGATTTGCGTTTTACTTATTTCACCTAGTTGTCCAAATAACATGAAAATGCAACCAGACATATATAGGAAAGAGATTTAATGTCCCTATTCTGGAAAATTAGTTTGATATCTCTGTAAGTCAAAATCTGCACATACCAATTCCTTCCGAAGTGTCACAAATACCTAAACTTACTAACAAAAACCGCTTTGTCTCTCAATGTATATTCCGGCAAGTGCTTGTGAAAATCCAAAAGGAGGTAGTCAGATGAAGTAATTAATTAAGAGAAGTGTTGGGTCTGAAAAGCCTTCTACTAGTTTGAGGTTAATGGATGGTTGAGAAACTCCTATGGGGTGTGTGTGAGAGAGATTCTGTCTGCTAATTACTACCCAAGAAAATCTAAGCATCCAACAATCATTCTAATTTTTGCTAAGCAGCATGAAATATCACATCCCATTACATTATGTTATGTCAAGTAACAGGATGTTCCTGGGGTAACATGACAAAACAATACAGCTGGGGAAAACAAACTGAAAGGCCAAGTGATGTGCGTGTAATCTGAAAAGAAAGAAAATGGTACATGTTGATAATCAGACCTAGAGCTGACTTAAGAGTTTTGATATCCACAGGTGATTTTAGGAAGGGAGCTATGACTCAGCCATAAGACTTCGCTTCCTCATTTACAGTGTTTGTTTTACTTTGTATATGCATTGCAGCCTCTTTGAACTTCAACTTTTTCTTCTGTAAAATAAGAATACTTCTACCCACCTTACCTCTCTTATATAGCTTTTGTGAGATTCTCATGCCCAGTTCATTTAGGTGTTTTATAAATACCTAATTTGATACTTGTATCTATCTGAATTGGATTTACTATTCTGTATTTTATGGATTCTAAGATTTTCCTATATAATAATATTTTAAAAATTAGGATATATCTTAAAATTGATAGCTTGTTATAGTCTTTCTCTCTCTTTTTAAATTGAAGTGTAGTTGACATACAATATTATGTCAGTTTCACGTGTACAACATAGTGATCCAACAGTCAAATACATTATGAAATGATTAGCACAAGTCTGTCATCGTACAACATTATTACAGTATCATTGACTATATTCCTTATGTGATGTAAAATATCCTTGTGACTTAATTATTTTATAACGGGAAGCTCATATCTCTTAATTCCATCCACCAATTTTTGCCCAGCCTCCCCAACCACCTGTTTGCTCTCTGTATCAAGTCTGTCTCTGCTTTGTTTTGGTTCTCTGGTGTTTTACATTCCACATATAAGTGAAGTCATATGGCGCTGATCTTCCTCTGACTTATTTCATTCAGCATCATACTCCCTAGGTTCATCCGTGTTGTCACAAATGGCACTATTTCATTCTTTTTTTTATGATTGAGTAATCTCAAGTATGTGTGTGTGTGTGTGTGTATCTTTTCCATTCACCTATTGATGGACGTTCAGATTGCTTCCACACCTTGACTACTGTGAATAATACTGCAATGAAGGTTCAGTTCAGTTCAGTCGCTCAGTCGTGTCTGACTGTTTGCAACCCCATGGACTGCAGCACGCCAGGCTTCTTTGTCCATCACCAACTCCAAGAGCTTACTCAAACTCATGTCCATCGAGTCATTAATGCCATCCAACCATCTCATCCTCTGTCATCTTCTCCTCCTCCTGCCTTCAATCTTTCCCAGCATCAGGGTCTTTTCCAATGAGTCAGTTCTTCACATCACGTGGCCTAAGTATTGGAGTTTCAGCTTCAGCATCAGTCCTTCCAGTGAATTTCAGGGCTGATTTCCTTTAGGATTGACTGGTTGGATCTCCCTGCAGTCCAAGCGACTCTCAAGAGTCTTCTCCAACACCACGGGTCAAAAGCATCAATGCAATGAAGGTTGGGGTGCATATATCTTTTTGAACTAGTATTTTGCCTTCTTCAAGTAAATACCAAAAAGTAAAATTGCTGGATTGTATGGTAGTTTTATTTTTATTCTTTTGAGGAATCTCCATCCTGTGTCCCATAGTGATTGCATCAATTTATATTCCCACCAGCAGTGTGCAGTGTTCCCTTTTCTCCACATTTTGCCAACACTTGCTATTTGTCTTTTTGATGATAGCCATTCTGACAGGTGTAAAGTGGTATCTCATTGTAGTTTTGACTTGCACTTCCCTAGTATTTTTTTCTTTCTTAGTGGTACACAAAATATTGTATTTAAATCAATGGCCTCTTAGAAATGTGGCAAATAAAGTGCTGGAAATGGTAAAATGTCAGTTATTCATTTATTCATAAAATAAGCTTTCACTGAAAATCTCCCCTGTGAAAGGCATTCAGAAAGAAATGCAAATCCAAAAGACTCAATGCCTGATCTCCAGGAGGAAGCAAAGCATGAGGTGGATGAGGTAGGATCAAATGCCAAACAGTATGTGACATATGCCATCTGAGTTACACTCCAAACTTGGCACCCTGTGAGTGCAGAAGAGGAACTTCCAATAGGAGCAATCAGGGAGACAGCATGGAGGAGGTGACTGATGAGAAGCATCTCAAAAGACACATTGGGGAATGGGCACAAAGATGCACAGTGTGCATTCTGAGAATGGCAAGGAATCTAGACAGGAGGAGTTTAAGGACTGTGTTGAGTGGGGGTGTGTTCCAAGAAAAACTTACTTTAAAAAAACAGGTGGCAGGCCTGTGGGCTGTAGTCTGTCTCCTCTACCCCAGGTCATTTAGGCAGGGGAAGTAATAACACAGCTGGACACATGATTCTGGACTGCTGGGGTGGGGAGGGCAGGTGAGAAGGCAACACAAAGGACCCAGAAAGTCAGACCTGGGAGTTTCAACCAAATGTTACCGGAGCAAAGGGCTAAGTTGATATTTATGAAGATGAGTTTGGTGGCAGAGGGTAGGGTGGATTTCAGGCATGTTGAGTTAGGACAACTTAGTAAACTCAGGAGTGAGAAAGCAGATTAGTCCAGGAGGCAGTGAGAGGAGTGAGCCTCAGGAATGAAGGGATCTACCAAAGCTAGAAGAAGTACAAGGGTGGTAGTCAAACCACGGCACTTTTGGGCTGGAAACACTATCTGCAAGGAGGTTAGGTGTTAGACCAACAGAGGAGGTGGTCTGCTGGGTGTGCCAAGTGGGTGACCAAGAGAGGGTCCAAAAGAATGGCAAGGGTGTGGAGCTGTGAAACCACAGGCTAACAGGGACACATTAAATGGTCTGGTGTGGCCAAAGGGCAAGGGTGGGGTGTGAATGTGCATGGGTGCGTGTCCCAGCTGTGTCTCCACCTCCACAGCTCTGAGCCTCTGGCCGCCTCTCCTGGACACGTCACACAGATTCCTCCATCCACCTTCACTTGTCAGGTTTCCCACGCAAGTGGTCTTCCTCTTCTCAGCTCTGGGTTTATTGGTTCATTCAGTAAACACGCACTGAACCCAGGCAACATGGAAAAAGCCTAGGAACTCAGACATGAAGATGGAGTGCCAGAAGATAAAACAAGAGAAATTTCCAGTGGCCAGACATGCAAGAGGCTATGAGAGGTTATGGGTGGCGTTGAAGAGTTTTGAATGTATGGGTTCACATTCATATTTAGAAAGACCACTTCTTTGTGGACAACAGAGGTCAGGAGAGGGGAGGTGGCTGCAGACAAGATGGTCACTGGGTGAGGACTGAGGCACTGGACTGCAGAGTCTGATCCAGACTGAGGCCTGGATCTGAGCGACTGAAAGCAGAGTTGACTCCTTGGATAGAGAGCATGGAAGGGAAGCATGACTCATGGGCTTGTCAACTAGGTGGAAATGAAGGGATTACTCTTGCAAGAGGGAATGGGAGGGTGAAATAATGCATTCTAGTCTGGACAGAGCACATGTGACATCCAGTAGGCTGTTCTCTATGAAGCACTGGAGAGACGTGGGCCTGCAGACAGAATACGGTCAAGTCCTCAGCACTTAGGTGGTCGGTGAAATGCAGGTAGCTGTGGAACACCGACCTTTAAGAGGGAAGAGAGAGCGAGAGGGATGGCAAGGGAAAGTGGACTGGGAAGGACGCTCGAAAAAACAATTACAAACCAGCAACGTCTGTGCTTACATGGTCATTGACTTTGACCCTGGAAGTCTGATTTGAACTTTCATTCTATGTGCAAATTTTAGCACAGATTGCATTTGGCCATTATCATGAGCCTCTACCACCCAGGAAACCTGGTAAGTTAGGACAAAGGTTAGTAAAACAAATGGAGAGAACAAGAAATAAAAACCAATAATTCTTTGAGACTTCTTGTTTCAAGGTAATAACAACAATAATAACAAAGAAACAAGTTTTTGCATAGCTTGTCATTACTTTTCCATACTCTACAATAATGTTTGTCTTCCTAGTTAGATGATGAGGTTCTTGGGGGCAAAGACTATACCTTATTCATCATTTGAGCCCCCAGAATCTACCATAGGACTTGACACAGTCGACTATTCATTCACTTGGGCAATATTTATTGAAAGTGTTAGTTGCTCAGGCACGTCTAACTCTTTGCGACCGTATGGACCGTAGCCCACCAGGCTCCTCTGTCTACGGGATTCTCCAGGTAAGAATACTGGATTGGGTTGCCATTCCCTTCACCAGGGGATCTCCCTGATCCAAGAATCAAACACAGGTCTCCTCCATTTATTAAGCACCTACTACATGACAAGGAAACTTATAGTCCCTGGAGATACATCAAAGAATTTGACAAATATTTCTGCACTAACAGAGCTTATGAATTTTAGCAAAGGATGGGAAAATCTAGTAATAAAATAAGTATAATGTTTGAATCACTGTACAGTATAGATTGCTGGGTAAAAGGAGTTTCTGTTATCTAATTAAACCTGACAAAGGGAAATCTGATTATACATGGAAACAGGCCCCCTAGCAGCCACTTTTTCTGTTGCAAAGAGTTTCTGGAAATCTCTCTGCATTCGGATCATACTTCAAGCGTAAACAAAATCACTTTCCTTATTTTGACTCTGTTCTAGAACTCCTCCTGAAGTCAGCGTTTGTTTGTTTTCTTTTCACCAGAGTTAAAAAAAAAAAATACTGGAAAAGCCCAAAATGCCATATACACATATAGAATGAATTTACTGAGTTTTGTTTCAAATGGGGGCATTGATTTTGAGATTAAAATTTTATATGAGATCATACAGAATATATTTGCTCAGGCAGCCATTCCCTAGGACCTATTAATTGTAAGCTCACATCACTAAATATAGTGGTGATGAATCAGAAAGTCCCTGTCCTCAGGATCCTGTGATATAAGAGAGATAAGACAAACATGATATTATATGGTAGGACAGCACTAAGGATGCTTGTGTCCTTCTTTTTCTCCTTATTCTGCTTAAAAGGCTAGTTTACCTCTCCCAGGTATGCCCCTACTCCCAGCTTGACCTGTCAAACAGATTGGCACCTGATGACAGAGGATGAGATGGCTGGATGGCATCACTGGCTCAATGGACATGAGTTTGAGCAAAGCTGAAGTTGGTGAAGGACAGGGAAGCCTCGTGTGCTCCAGTCCATGAGGCTGCAGTCAGATGCAACCGAGGGGCTGAATAACAGCAACCACAGCCTGCCGCCTATGCTACAGTCGTTTGTATATGTTGTACATCCTCTGCCTGACCGTGAACTCTGAGGATGGGCACTGAAAACAGAAACACAGTGGTGTGGAAACCCAGGGCAGCAGCAAGTTAAAGCTCAAACATCTTTGCATTGGTTCATGAAAAAACATCACTTTATGCAGGGGTCCTAAGAACTTTCTGGGAAAAAAAGGAGAAAAATGACTTCTATTTTAGGGCCCTGCAAGCTACATCTCTGAAAAGGAATTTGGCAGTTGACAAACTCGCAGACAGCAAATGACCTCAGGTGCTATGTCTACGATTTTAGAAAGACACAAATGTACTGTGAAAAATCAAGCCGACATTTTGCATTTCGCAATAAAATTCTTTACATATTTAGCACCTGCGTTTTCAAAGCGCTTTTGTATAAATCTCTTCTCGCATGACTGTTGGGACAACCCAGGGGTGCGCACAGGCAGCGGGCCTCCTCCCACCCCTCCCGTGGAGATGCGGAGGTGCGGTGGGGGGGAAAGGGGCGCCTCATTTGGCAGCTGCTGAGTCACAGGCTGAGCCAAGAGGTAAGAGCAACCCTCCTCCCACCAGGTCAATGGGCCCAGAGAAACTGCAGGTAAAGATGCTTGGATATGGTGGGGGAGAAGCAAACTGTTCTTTCTTTCCTTAAAAGGAAAGAATTCAGTTTTCTGATTTAAAAACCAGAAATGACTGGAGGGCTAAAGCTGCAGTCTTCTCTTTTTTTTTTAAGCTACAGTCTCCTATTAAGTAAAAAGCAACATCACTTAGTGAGAGAAAAATCAGGAGGAATGCATATTCTGGGGGAGGTACTCAGAGAATGCACAGTTTCCATTTTGACTTCTACAAAAATGAGGATAATTAGCATCACTTCCCTGGAAACTTTATTCAAATTTCCATATGCAGCGATGTTTCCCTGGGTTCTCATTGCAATCATTAAACTGCACTTAGCATGTGTACCGATTTACATGCCTGGCACTACATATAATACAATTTCCTTTCTTCCTTTGAGGATTTTCCTTCTTTCCTTCCCTCCCTTATACAACTTTCACAGTCACTCCTGCATTTACTGAACTAGATCTATCAAGAGGACTGCAGGAATACTGAAATACAGATGAAAAGAGCCACTATCCCACCTGCTCAGACAGCAGAGGAAGGCAGAGGGCAGGAATCCAATCACCTGCCTCATGTCTGCCCAGGATCTTACACTGGGTCTTACACAAGGACCTGTTTCTTGAATATTTAGTGGATGAATGGATAAATGGACAGATGGATGGATAGATGGATGGACAGATGGATAAGATGCCTGAATCTGGCAGGGCCCCAATTTCTGACTCAGTAAAATGGTTGAAACTTTACCTTGGCTGCCCTTTGACTTTTCTGTTCCATCAACCCCCTTTCCACAGGACAGGGTGGGACCAAGAGGATGCAAGTGACATTCTGGGGCTATTTATTTAGCAATTTGCTCTGTCTGGGTTAATATATGGGTTAGGTTCACTGTGAAGGACGCTTTCCCAAGTCCAGAGATACTCAGCTACCCTGTGTCTGGCAATTGAGTGACTGCAAGCCCAAGGGATGGGATAAGGGGAAAATGTTAACACTGAAGAAAAAAAAGTTCAAGCAAATTCAGAAGAAAATGAAAAAGGTCCCCCCTACCCAAGCTACCTAAAACCTCTTGTTTTGAACAAAAATATGACTGAAAATAGTATTTTCAAATTTGTGTTCATCAAAATGATCCTACCCAGAATGCGCAGAGGGAAGTTAGCCAGAGAAAAGAAGAGGATTAGGAAGAGAGGAAATAGAGGAGGAAGAAAAAAGGAGAAGGAGAGAAGGTGGCTCAGTGGTGAGATGACAAGGCAACAGGAGGTGGGCAAGCCTCAGGCCAGGTCTCTGCAGAAGGTCAAACAGCACCTGTTGGGGATGTGAGCAGCGGACGTGTGTGAGAAAGTATGCCCTCTCCCAGCCTCTCCAGGTCCAGAGAGTAGAGTGAGGCTGACAATACTGAACACCTGCACTGTGCTAGGGACTTTTATATGGGCCATTTTTTTATATGTGACATTTTATTTGGTTGTCCAGCTCTCAGCAACCCTGCAAAGAAGGCCATTCTGTCCCTTGTACCTGTGACAACCCTGAGCTCGGATGTCATCAGTGGTGGAGCAAGCACTCACCGATGTCCACTGGAGACTCCTTTACCTTGTTGAAGCTTCAGGTAACTCCAAGAAGCAAATACTTATTATTTCCATTTTGCTTGGCAAGAAAAGGCAGCTTCCAAGCTTTGATGGAGTCATTGACACAGTTGCAGCTAGCAAGAGGCCAGGATGCGTGGGAACTGAGATGCAATCCAGGGTTCCTTCTGTTTCACTGGACAGACTCCCAGAGAAAGGAGCCAGCTCCCTTCCCCCGACACCATCCCTACTTTCAGCCTGTAACTTGTGGGTAGATGAAGAACTGAGTACCAGACCAGCCAGGTACGGCGTGGAGGTTGGGGCTGATGTCCCTGATTGTGACTGTGCATGGAATGGGAATTCTGAGCTTGCAAAATAAAATTACGGTTATCTGGTTTGTGCTGCCATGCAATGCTGCAATCTTGCCTATTGTGTTGTTTAGTCGCTCCACCCTGTCCAACTCTTTGCAACCTCATGGACTGTAGCCTGCCAGGCTCTTCTGTCCATTGGATTTCCCAGGCAAGAATATTGGAGGGGGTTGCCATTTGCTCCTCCAGGGGATCTTCCCATGCAGGGACCAAACCCATATATCTCCCACATCTCCTGCACTGCAGGCAGATTCTTTACCACTGAGCCACAGTGGAAGCCCTAATCTTGTCTATTGTCGCTGTTGTTGTTGTTCGGTTGCCCAGCTGTGTCTGACTCTTTTCGACCCCATGGACTGCAGCACACCAGGCGTCTCTGTCCCTCACCATCTCCTGGAGTTTGCCCAAGCTCATGTTCATTGCATCTTGTCTGTAACAGGTCCAATAAGTGAAGTGAAGTCGCTCAGTCGTGTCCGACTCTTTGCGACCCCATAACATGGTCCTAAAAGATAATGATTTTTATTCTAGTAACAGGAGGTGGAAATGGGGTTCATTGTTCCAAATGGAGCCACTGATTTCACTGTGGGGTAGTGCTAGTTCCAAGAAAATTTTTGTTCTGAGTCTAAATCACTTTCTCTATAGCTTATACCTTTTGGTTCTGCTTTTTCTGGAATAATCAAGTCTTTTGTGCATCTAAATATGGCTATTGTGTGTCTCCTTCTTTTTCTTTTCTCCAAGCTAACTCTGTTTAGTTCCTTCAACCACTGGTTATACGACACTCTCTGATGGCTTTTCCAATCCTGACCCCAGTTCATGGAGTCTCTGTCCTTCATCAAATGTATTGTCAGAAAAGTGGTGCGTGAAGTATAAGAAGACAGCCAAGGGGTCCTTCAGGGCCATGAGCCGGACCATGGTGTCTGACAGAACAGCACAGGGGTGCTGGTCTTCACCTGTTTATGAGCAGATCTAGTTTTTCTTTAGTGCCTCGAGGCAGCAGAGTTTGGAACAATGCATTTCAGGATGCCAAATTCTGGTTTCTAAGGTTATTACTTACAAACTCTTACTGAGGCTGTTTTCTCAGGTTGGAGGGCACTCAGGCTCGGTATGTCATCACACATACCTGCTGTTTCTGTCCACTTATTCCTTCTCTGCCTTCAGCTCCTCGCTGAGTCCAACCTCCTCCTCTGTAGGGAGTGCACAGTATCTCCAGGCTACCCTGCCACCTCTGACAGGTGAACAAAGAGGGACACTCTTCACAAATCCATGATGCTATCAGAGCATAGAAGAGGGAACAGAACCTTCAGTAAAAGAACCCTAAACATCCTACCAGAAAGTCCCAAACAACCCTGAAAAGTGAGAATAAAACTACCAAAAGCTGACAGAGGGGAACAGCATTATTTCCAACCCACATTTGTCCTTCTAAAAAAAGCCAACCAACTACAGAAAAAAAAAAAACCTGAAATGTAGGAAATCTAACGTCGTTAACATATTTCCTGTCCTCACATAGCTTATAAAAAATGTTTCTGAGCTTTTCCCTGGCTCACTTACAGTGACGAGAGGGAGCAAAAAGGAAATGCAACAGATGGGACTACCGCCCTCTCACCCAGCAATTTATCGCCACTCGAGGTAGGTTGGGAGAGATTTCAAACGTCTTTCAGTTGCACTAAGAGCTTACTCCTGCCCAGGAACAATGAGGATGAGTGAGGCTCCTTAAAAAAAAGCTGTGGGTTATAAGCCATGTTTACTCCTCTCTATTTTTGTTGTTTCTAAAAGAGATCACCCCGGCTTTCCTCCAACCATCCCCAAACTGACTTCACGAGGATGTAATCTGGTAGATTTAGAGCTGACAGGTGGTACATGCATAATTAAAGATGACCTAACACAGAATGCTCTCATTCCTGGCATATTATCAGACACTTAAGCAAAGCAATTATCAGTAGGCAATCTTCTCTGTCAACAGAGATAGAGATGAAACATTTCTTCAATTAAGAGGATTCTGCAAGGATGCTGTATATATATCCATTTGCAAATACTTGAAAATCTTTAGAGTTTAATACTAAGTCAGCTCAACGAGCACCTCTGGCCAGTTAAATTGTGTTTTTTTTTCTCCCCTCTGAGTTTCCCTGGAAGGTAACTTTTTTTTTTTTCTTTATTGAAGTAGGAAGGTCACATTTTAAGCATCAGAATCATCAAGATAGGAATAATTCTGGGCATCATTAGAGATCCTGATCTAAGCTGACAAGGAAATCTCTGCATTTCTCTGTCATCATCCTGTTAGGGTTTACAAATACACCAAACCTTCCTTCAAAGTGCAAGGCAAAAAAAAAAAGGGGGGGGGGGGGGGGGGATAAGGTTCAGATAAAAGTAATTAAAATTTTTTCTTTAAAGCAGAATTATTCCCTCTCCATGTTCCACCAATGTCAGAGGGCTTTTATTCAAAATTCATTTTTTAAAACATTTTTAATTGGAGGATAAATGCCTTACAATGTTGTGTTGGTTTCTGCTGTATGATGCAAACCAGCCATAAGTATATATATGTGGCTCTTTCTTGACCCTCCCTCCCACCCACCCCTCTAGACTGTCACAGAGCACCAGGCTGGGGTCCTTGTGTTATACAGCAGCTTCCTACTAGCTATCTATTTTACAAATGGTAGTGTACATATTTCAATGCTCCTCTCTCAATTCGTCCCAAACCCGCCTTCACCCGCCGTGTCCATAAGTCCATTCTCTACATCTGTGTCTCTATTTTTGCCCATAGAGGGGTCCCAGGAGAAGAAGAGAAAAACAAAAAGTATATCGGTATTAGAGAATTTAAGAGAATTACTGTCAAGCAAACTTCATCTTGACTCTTAAGTGATTTAAGGATTTTTTTGTTTTTTTGTTTTTTCATTTGAAGAAATAAATATCCTTCAAAGGAAGAAAGGTCTTGACCGCATGATGGACTTCGCATTTCAGGCCAAGGAGGGAAGAGGCACTATACTCCCTAGTAGAGTACTATACTTTTTATAAATTACAGTGCCTGTACTTTCTATAAATGAATGCATTTTAGCTTTCCTCGGAACAGAAATTGCTTTAATGTTATAGTGAGACAAGTGATTTTCTTTTCTCTTTTAAAAGGTGCTTTATACGTTAATGGGGTTTTTGAAGCCTGTGTAAAAACTGGCTTCCCTGAGACAGAGAACTTCACAACGTTTGTGGGGCATATTCTGCCACATTTCACAAGAGGTCTTATTGTTTAAATTCTTATATCCTTATGTCATCTGTGAACAAACGGCCTTATTGTTCATTTGAACATGTCTTCATAGGATCTCTGGTGGTAGGGCTGGTGTTGTTGTTTGCATTTTTTTCCTCATCAAGTCAGAACAAAAGTCTCTTTTTTTGCAGCACTGGGAACTAGGGAACGTGGAGTGTGTGGCAGCTGTTGTCAGTTGGAAACACCAAAACGATCCTGTTAAGTGAAGTGCTAACATTAATGGGCTGACTTCTGACAAGGAAATCAAGATCTCTGGAAAAGTTTCTTCAACACAGCAGACTTCAAGGTAATGCAAGATAGATGCACTTCATAGAACAATTAAGGCTTATCCAGTAGGGGACTTCCCCAGTGGTCCAGTGGTTAAGAATCCACTTTCCAGTGTAGGGGATGTGGGTTCAGTTCCTGGTTCGGGAACTAGGATCTCACATGCTGTGGGTCAACCAAGCCTGGGCGTCCTATGGAGCCCGTGCACTCTGGAGCCCAAGTGTCACACCTAGAGAGAACCCTGTGTGCCGCAACAAAGACCCAATACAGCCAGAGATAAATAAATAATAGTAAAGACTCATTCAAGCTCCCCTGGTGGCTCAGTGGTAAAGAATCCACCCGCCAATGCAGGAGGCAGGTTCTATCCCTGATCCAGGAAGACCCCACATACCTCAGAGCAACTGAGCCTGTGCGCCACAGCTATCAAATCTGTGCTCTAGAGTCCAGGAGCTGCAAGCACGGAAGCCCGCATGCCCTAGAGCCTGTGCTTTGCAAGAAGAGAAGCCATTGCAATGAGAAGCCAATATGCGGCAACTGGAGAATAGCCCCCTGGCTGCAACTAGAGTAAAGCCCTTGCAGCAATGAAGCCCTAGCACAGCAAAACTAAGTTAATTAAAAAAAAAATCATCCAGTAAACTTAGAGGTGGGCCTTTTGGATAACGGACCCAATTCCTTCCAAGATGTGTTTTCCTTGGGAGATGCTCCATTCAGAATATTAGAGGAAAGATACCAGTAGTCTTTGGGGAAAACATAATCAAGGGGAGAGGTGGTGACGATGGCAAGGTCATTCATGGGAGATGCAGCAGGACCCAAAGCTCAAGTTCATTATATTTCTCAGAACTAAGAATAGCTTCTGAATGAGGATTCACAATTCTCCACAGACCTATTTCTCCTAAGGAGCTCCCCCTGTCCCTTTCCAATTTTAATGTAAAAAAAAAAAAAAAGAGAGAGAGAGAAAGAGAGACTATAATCAGACATGGATAAGTAGGCAGGAACAAAGGAACCTCTACAGATTGTAGGAGCATCTAAACCAGCCATGTTTTAGGTACTGGTAAACACCTTCCATCAGAATTCAATTCAGAAAAACTCAAAAAGTGTACTTTGATAGCATGCTGCATCAAAAACTGAGACAAAGAAACACGTCATATGTGTATTATTGGGGCCAACAACGAAACACATGGCATCTCCCAAACGATGGCATGGATGAAAAGAAAATAGAAGATATAAGGTACACACTACCATCAAAATGGACATAATACAAAGGCGGAAAAATTCTAGGGAATTTATTTAGGGAGAGACTCTCATTTCTCATATAGTCCCAGCCTTTTTGGTGTCACTTAAGTAAACAAAGCAATGTCTATAAGCACAGTCCTTATGTGCTGAGGAAGACACATGATGCTAAGATATTTTATATCATGCCTTTTATACTCAATGATTACTTTAGAATCATCAACTAACAACATTAAAAAAAATGTCATTAAAGTGGTGATACAAAATGACTGCAGATGGTGACTGCAGCCATGAAATTAAAAGATGCTTACTCCTTGGAAGAAAACTTATGACCAACCTAGACAGCACACTGAAAAGCAGAGACATTACTTTGCCAACAAAGGTCTGTCTAGTCAAGGCTATGGTTTTTCCTGTGGTCATGTATGGATGTGAGAGTTGGACTGTGAAGAAAGCTGAGTGCCGAAGAATCGATGCTTTTGAACTGTGGTGTTGGAGAAGACTCTTGAGAGTCCTTTGGACTGCAAGGAGATCCAACCTGTCCATTCTAAAGGAGATCAGCCCTGGGATTTCTTTGGAAAGAATGATGTTAAAGCTGAAACTCCAGTACTTTGGCCACCTCATGCAAAGAGTTGACTCATTGGAAAAGACTCTGATGCTGGGAGGGTTTGGAGGCAGGAGGAGAAGGGCCGACAGAGGATGAGATGGCTGGATGGCATCACCGACTTGATGGACGTGAGTTTGGGTGAACTCCGGGAGATGGTGATGGACAGGGAGGCCTGGTGTGCTGCGATTCATGGGGTCGCAAAGAGTCGGACACGACTGAGCAACTGAACTGAACTGAACCTTACATAAAACAGAAATATCAACCATCTTATCATGAATCAAGGTTTCCCCTATCCGCCCTCAAAACTAGTTTTCCAAGTATCTTGGTTTTACTAAGTTTTATGCTTGGATGAACAAAATAAGATTGCAATGATGGCTACAAAATAAAGACTAAACTGCGATACCCTGATATTGATGGGAGTATTATTTTGGAAAGAATAAAAGTCGAACTCAAGAAGTTATTTTCACTATCTGCATTTTCTGTTTCACAAATGTTGCTTAAAATTTGCTGTTTGGAAGCCTTTTAGAGACATTCTGTAGTATATCATGTGTTTTCCTTGTTAACAGATTATCAGAGACACTTATCAGGTTTACTTCACTAAAGACAAAGTGTAACATGGATTTAAGAAAGTCAGAATGGATGCAGTTTTACATCTCTATCCATTCAGAGAGGACATCTACTTTCTTATTAAGAGGCAACTGTGTAACTCCAGAGCGCTTGGTCTGGCTTTTTTTAAGAACTGGCACTGGAGGTCAAAGCGGACAAAGTCCCCAGCACACCTCCAACATGACCAAGAAGGTAGTCATATAATTGATGCTCTTATGTTCTCCTCCTAATATTTTCCCCCAAAAGTGAAGCCTCACTTCACTGCAGGGGAATAAAAGAAAATAGAAGAAGTGAAAAAAGTTTGTTTGTTTTTTTTTCCATAAACTGCACTTGAGGAATCACCTCTTCTTCACTTGGAACTCTTTCACGAAATAAAATGTTAGGCACAGGTACAATTCGTTGCCCTTAGGGATGGAAGGTGATGAAAGGAAAGATATGTTAGATGAGGATGAAAGAAATGCATGTCTCTATGAAGCCAGGGGTGAGGGAAAATAAAACAATATTACAGACAGGAGAATGGTTACATCCTCCTAATGTATTGGGTTGGCCAAAAACTCCATTTGGTCTCCATAAGCTGTTATCAAAGAACCTGGACGAACATTTTGGCCAAGAGAATATTTTTGGATCAGCCCCAAAATAAGACAAGGGTTAGATCATAGATGAACGTGTAGTATCACCAACTACAAATGACAAGAAAGAGAATCTAGCACTAACCAGTTTATACAAATCAACTTGCATTTACTCCCTTGTGGTCAATTGAAACCTATACCCCAGGAGACACGACTGCTTTCACATGTACCCATTTGTAACCTCTGAAAACTAATTAACAAAGGAGGACACAGAATCTCCAGGTATAATGGAAACCGGTGACATCCACCCCTGCAGCCAGCTCTGTAATATCTTCCGCAGGGTGCTGACAGCCTTCTCTTCCCTCGTCTCATTCCAGCACAATGCCTTCAGGTCTGTCTGAGTAATGTAATTTACTGGAGTGGAATTCCCTTGATACCCCGTGCAGCACTTGGTGACAGTATCATTTATACTCCACAGTGTCGTGGCCTGACTCTGATCCATCGGCCCTTGTGCCTCATTCGCAGCAGAGTGAGCAATTTCACCTTCCACGGTGCCCTTCTGGGGGTGCGCATGGACAAATTTACTCCATTCAGCCCTAATTACAAACCTTGGTTGAAATGCTCTCATTAGATTTCTATTTCTCACTCCAAATGTCAATCCGATTGAAAATGCCGATTTTCCTGAGGATTCATCCATTAGCAATAAACTCTAAAGCATTCCATGACTGAGTGCATTAAACCAACAACATGGACATGCACTTAAAATACATCATTAAAGCAAATCTCCATTGCAAATGCTTTACATTATTCAACCAAAGGAATAATGAGCCCAGCCTGGCCAGTACCCTCAAATTGCACATGAAGGATAGGTTAAAACTGGCTGTTATGAAGGAAGAAGCAGGCGGTATATCAACGAGATGAATTTCAGAATCTCTCTCATCCCTTATGAAGGTGTGGGAGGAAATCAGACTCAGAGCCTAATTTATCACCTCCTTTTGCCCACCATTTTTACAGAAACTTCAGTCTGTGGCAAAGCACAATAAGACAGGCAAAGATAATGGGGAATGTGTGTGTTCATGGAGGGAGGGAAGCTGTATCTGTGATGCTAGGAACTTGTTAGTCTTCTAGAATGATTTGCTCTGCCTGAAAAGCATTCTTCCATTTCACTCAACAGAAAAAAAAAAAAGTGAAAAAAGCAGCACTGTCTGGATGCACTGAAAGAATATGGGTACCATCCTTCTTTTTTTAAAAAAGTTTATTTATTTTTAAGTGAAGGATAATTGCTTTATACTATTGTGTTGGTTTCTTTTTTTTTTGTTGTTTTAATGTTTTTTTAATTAATTAATTAATTAATTTTTTATTTTACTTTACAATTCTGTATTGGTTTTGCCTGTCAACTGTCAACATGAATCAGCCATAGGTATTCATCATACGTCCTCTCCCTCTTGAACCTGTTTCCCGCCTCCCTCCCCCATCCCATCCCTCTAGGCTGTTACAGAGCCCTGGGTTGAGTTCTGAGTCATACAGCAAATTCCCATTGGTTATCTATTTTACATATAGTAATGTATGTTTCCATGTTACTCTCTCCATACATTCCACACTATCCTTCCACTGGCAACCCCTCCCCCACCCCCCGCCCCACCAGATTCATAAGTCTGTTCCCTGGGTACCATTCTAATGAAAGAGAGGTTTTGCCCATTTAGTCAATCTGAGAAATGTCTCCAGCTCACTGGACCGATAAGGGTCCCTAACATGAAAAATCCAGAAAATCCAGTGATGATGCTAACATATATACTACAAATCAAAGGTTGTACCCGTGACTAAAGTGGTAGGACAGATCCTGAAAAGGAAAATTTGGAGAGAAGAATTTTTAAAACTAGCAAAATACATCAATTGATAAAACTAAACCATCATTGCTTATACCTGTACCGTGTTTTAATTCCTTAGCTTCTAAGTCTCATTTATCACTTCTTGTCAGGTCCCTGGTGAGGCCAAGTCAGGGTGCAGTCATAATGTATTTTTTTAATTTGATAAATGAAAAAACTGAATCCCAGGAATGTCATGGAGGAAGCTGACGAATCTGATGTATGTGATCTAATGTATGTAACTCTTCACATTTAATATTAAAGGTTAACCAAAAAGGTTAAGTGGACTTCGCTGGTGGCTCAGACAGTAAAGCGTCTGTCTACAATGTGGGAGACCCAGGTTTGATCCCTGGGTCGGGAAGATCTCCTGGAGAAGGAAATGGCAATCTACTCCAGTACTACTGCCTGGAAAATCCTATGGACAGAGGAGCCTGGTAGGCTACAGTCCATCGCAGAGTCGCAGAGTCGGACAGGACTGAGCAACTTCACTTCACTAAAAAGGTTAAGTGGTACCTACAATGATGACCTGATTGTGAAATACACAGTATATTTACTTAATGAAAAACTTTGGTGGGCAGAAAAAGACTCCTAGAAGGCTAGATATACATTACATTCAAGAGAAAATAATTTGCAAGAATACTAAAAAGAAGCAACAGTAATTGTTTTCTGCTTGTCAGCATCTGGTTATCTACAGGATTGATCAGTAACCAGAATGACAACAGATGTGATATTTTCTATAGGGAATTCCACCACCACGGAAGCTAATTGCTCCTCAAGTCTTGCCCATTCCAGACTGAAATACTTAAAACCTTCCTTGATTACAACATTAGCACTCTCTCTTTCATGATGTACATCAGCAGGAATTACAGTGAATGTGCACAGATGTCAGAACTGAAATATTCACGCTGAAATAAAGTGAGTGGGAAGGCAAAAATAACTGATTATGCTCAACACACTGCTCACCTTAAGATGAAAGAGAGGCTTTCATGGTGCTAATTTAATGGCAAAAAAAAAAAAAACAACAACAAACAAACCAAGACCCCAAAAGCGACAGTAGTAGCCTATGAAGAATCAAAATATTTGTAAATGACCTGTAGCCTTCTGATTGAGAAACAGTGAGCAAAGAGGATGATCTTGTGTCCATTTAATTCCAAAATGTGTACTCCAAGCAGAACAGGGAACCGCCAAATGCCCTGAAATTCTCCACCACATTCGTATGACGCAACAGCATGAATAAGCATCACCACCATCCTTTTACTGAGTGCTGACTCTGTGCTTCAAGTACGTTATCCCATTTACTCCCCACCACCACCCTCTGAGGTAGGCACTCCCCCTGTGTCAGTTTTTAATTAAAGACATCCAGGCCTAGGAGATGTTCAATAAAGAGATCAAGGTCAACAGGTAGCTAAGTGAAGATCTGATGCTGATTAGTCCTCTTTTTCTCAAAGCTCTGGTCTCAAATTAACCATCCCTCCTCACCATCTGCTGAGCCTGGAGACAACCAGTGGGGAATATGATTTGTAGTCTTCAGTTTCCAGAGGCTTCGGAATAACTGCCCTCTTGACTCATCCTATTTCCCAAGTGACATCAAACTGAAAGGCTTCAGCAGACACTCTCTTAGCTTGCAGACACCCTCATTCTTTGGAAATGCCACAGCCACTCAGCCAGTAGCACGGGGACAGCACCATGGCTGGGATCACGGAGTTGCGAATTTCCCTGTGAAGGTTGACACTACTTCTGTCTGGTATTTCCTGTAGCCACAGACAGACACGTTACCCCTTACTGTGGTTGCAGGAGACTTGGCTGGCAGATAAAGGGGAGTTTTCACTTGGTTAACTGCCCCTCCGACATCTGTGCATAGGGCAGGTCTGTGCCCATCCCTGGTCCCCCCTCCCCAGCACCCTGTCCCTACACAATCAAAAAACCTCCTATCTCTCTGCACCACCACCAAGGAATCCTCCCGTTGCTGTTCTCTGGGTCTACAAGACACAACTTTCTAACACTGAGCCAAAGAGATGGATGTTGTTAAATGGCATTTCAAACAAGGCAATTACTTCTCAAAAAATGATTCAAGGATCCTGTCACTATTTCTTGCAACCTTCTGCCGACACAATTTGCTTACGTATGAGTTGTGTCTTTCTTTCTTCAGGAGGGGAAAATGCTGATCAACTATCACAGGTAGACACACAGTGCCCAAATGTGGCCGACTTTTTGCTGCTTAAACAGAGAGACGCATTTATTCCCCCCAACGCACCACTTACCAGACAGATGCAAAGATGCGGGCAAGCCAGTCATCAGAATTAACAGAGTGATTGTGCTTGCATTACATATTCTGATTTGTATGAATCTTATTTTTAGCCATGCACAAAAGGGCAATAAATGGAAAATTTTATTCTAACCGCTACTTTTTCTGGGCCACCCACACTGCTCCACCTACCGCACAAGTCCACAAATGTGAAAAAAGAAAAAAGAAAAAAACCCAACCCAGGGTTCGTCCTAACAAGGGATGCAAAGTGGCTAAAATATGTGACATTTTTTCCAGTTAGTGTTTGTACTTTCATTCTTTTTCTGTATCAGGACTTTCAGGGAAAACAACGTTGACTTATCTCTGGGCATTTTCAAAGACTCCTCGGTGGCAGGGCAGACGGTGCTTTGGCAAGCGTGATCCGCCAGGCACCGCCACCACCCTGTCACCTGCCGCCTGGCAACCGGCTTCCAGCAAAGAAACATACCCCCAAAACGGTTCTGTAAATTCAGGCAGATGATATGTACAACATCTTGTTTTGCAACAAGGATGGTGTTTTAAAAGTTCCTCAAATGAACAAAGGGACGTCAGAAATGTAAACGTTTCTAGAACAGAGAAGGCTGTCAGGAATGATCTTGCCAAAGTTACAGCAATAGTGCTTATGCTAAATCTGCTCTTAGGGTGCTGAGGGCCAGCACTCACCAGGATACAGCATCTCCTTGCCACCTCCCTTCCCTTCTGTGCATTTTGTCTCTGTCTGCTCCATCCACTCACCCCCCAAGCCCTCAGCTCACCAAACATGAACTCTCGCTGCCGAGCGGAGCTGCTGATGTTGAAAAAACCCACCTTGAGAGGAATAAGAAAAAAAAAAATTGAGGAAGAGGATGTTTCTGGGGGCATAGAGAGGATAGAGATGAGAGTCTATTTTTGATCACCATCTCTTTAGACTTTTCATGAAAAGTTAAGTTATTAAAGTCCCAGGGTACCAATCTGAATGCCTGTTCCCCTGAACCCTCCGCAAAGCACAGTAGCAAACACACGCAGACAGGGATTAATATTTAAAAGTCAGTTCCACCAAATAATGAAGACACAAAAAGAGTCAACACTGAGAAAGGCATCTTTACCTGTGCGCTTGCTCATTATCCAGAAACTAGAGGAAATGCTGTCATCCCCGGTAGCTACTCGCGCCCTGCAGAGCTCACACCTTCTTCCCAGAGCAGTGCTGATGAGATGGATCAGAAAATCTTTGAGGGGTTAGAGTCCACTATCATCAGATCTCTGACTGCTGTTGTAAAAACACGGGTAATTAAGTGTTACGAAAAAGTGGGTCATCCACGACTGAGGTACAACCACACCTCCCCACACTAGACTCCAAATGACTGTGCTGTGACAGGGTGGGAGGGGTCTGAACGCAGCGAAAGCAAAACTTTCATGTGGTGAGCAGTGTTTTAGTTTTCACTGGTTTAGGTTAGAGAAAGTTAATCTCAATGTCAACTGCAAACCAACTAAAAGTTTTTGAAGTTTGACGACAAATGCTGGCTGTTCGTGTCACGGGAAATTTCAGAGACAGTGTCACAAACAGTCCGAGGGACAGTCTCAGGTTTCTGTGACATGCCTGTCGCTGATGAGCGAACGCCGTGACTCAGGGAAGTGAGGAGGTCAAATCGAAACCGAAGGTAGGGAACTGAGTTCTCAGTATCCACACAAGCATCTCCTTCTCCAAGGGAGGATCAAGGCACTGCAGACCACTTCCCACACTGGTACCCGACTCGGGCGTTCCACACAATTTACCAAAGCATCTTCCGACTGTCGTCAGAAGAAGGCATCTTTCGACTACTGTCAGAAGGAAGCAGAATATACACTGGGCTCAGCACATTCGTTCATCTGTCACGCAAGAGCCATAGCATAGAAATTTTACTTCAAATCAGAGCACACTGTATCCCTACTATATACTAGGACACAAAGGATGTGAAGGGATGCAGAGGGAAGAACCTAGAAAAAACTGCTTTTAAAGAACCTAAGGCTTGTACAGAGGATGATGAGACCTCATTACACACAATGTCTAATATGGATCATTAAAAATTTTTATTTTTTATTCTTCAGCTGTGCCACATGGCATGTGGGATCTTAATTCCTCGACCAGGGATTGAATCTGACCTCCCCTCACCCCTACTCCACCACATTGGAAACACAGTCTTAAACCATTGGATCGGCTGCCAGGGAAGTCCCCAGATCACTTTTGAAACATAAAATCTCTTCCAGCAGCTGTTTACTATACATTTAATATTCCACTGACGTTAATGTCTGTGGATGACATTCCTACAACTTTCCTCAGGTGACTCCTTTAACAATCCCCTTCGCTTTAATCTGGGTTTTGTTTCAGTGTTCAAAGCCCTTCTTAAATTTGGCTAAGAGTCAGGATTCATCCTGATCCAAAGTTGACGTATCTCCAAAAGGGAAGCACACAGATACTCAGCACAACCCACACCACACCAGAGGAATCTGAAGAGACGCTTCTCTGAAGAGGGATACCATAAATAAGACTGAGGGCCGAAGGACTGATGCTTTCCAACTGTGGTGCTCGAGAAGACTCGTGAGTGTCCTTTGGACAGCAAGGAGATCAAACCACTCAATCCTAAAGGAAATCCACCCTGAGTGCTCACTGGAAGGACTGATGCTGAAGCTGAAGCTCCAATCCCTTGGTCAGCTGATGCAAAGAGCCGACTCACTGGAAAAGACTCTGATGCTGGGAAAGACTGAGGGCAGGAGGACAAGGGGGTAACAGAGGATGAGATGGCGGGATGGCATCAGTGACTCAATGGACATGAGTCTAAGCAAACTCCAGGAGACAGTGAAGGACAGGGAAGCCTGGTGTGCTGCACTCCGTGCGGTCCCAAAGAGTTGGACACGACTTAGTGACTGAACAACAACAATGACAAATGGTGCAAAGGAAAACTCTCTGGTTCATAGCACAGAAAGGGCTATATTTGAATATAAAATCAGAATTTTATTGGAGGCCATATTGCTTGGGGTATGGTTGGGGAATAGAGGTGGGGAATCCGGCTCATCAACCTTTCCCCCTTCTGTCAAATTGTCTTATAGTGTATCAATTACAAATTTTTACGTATCTAGAACACAACCAATTGATCTAACACTAAAACCATCTGGGACCACATTAAATCTTTCTTTTATCATTCCCAAGGCCCAATAGGATCTTGTAGGGTCACTCAAAAATCTTATTTATTGACAGAATCCAGAAATGGAAAAAAAGAAGTCAATAACAATTTCCACTTGATAAAGACATTGGTGAGTCTACAGAGGTATCTGTTCTTGTAAGAGTTGATGAATGGAATTTGAAGGGAGAAAAATAAGCAACTAGGAGATCACTGTCCTATAAAGTGATAACAAAGTTATCATTTCTGAATTCCACCAACTTGTGGGATGTCAGCAGTCCAGAGTACTGCTTGTCAATTTGGAATTGGTTGACGAAAGGAAAAAAGTCTGGAAAAACACAGAAAAGTAGAAGTTAACAGGTAGGTTACATTTGGGTAGCTGGATTAAAAGTGACTTATTTTCTTTATTCTATTCTGCTATTTTATGCATTTTGTATCATAAGCATGTATTACTGTCATAATTGGGAAAGTAAAGCTAATTCTACTTTGATAAAAGGAAACAATTCATTAGTTTCTGATCTGTTCTTTCTAGTCACTAAGAACACTTAATACATGGGATCTTTATAGTAACCTGGGCTGGTGACAAAGCAGACATAAAATACAGGGAAAGTCTGCTAGAAACAATAGATTATATCTTCTAGTTAAGCATGACAAGGACTCTGAGAATACTGCTACTCTACAGAGCTTTGCAAACAGTGTCCTTCCTCACTCTGACCATGGTCTGGGCATGCTCCAACTGCCCCAGAGCTCCATGGGCCAGGGACCTCACAGTGGTCACTTTAATGTGTGTGTCTTTGGAAGAGGGTAGCTATCCCTTCAGAGAAGGCAATGGCACCCCACTCCAGTACTCTCGCCTGGAAAATCCCATGGATGGAGGAGCCTGGTAGGCTGTAGTCCATGGGGTCTCTAAGAGTCGGACACAACTGAGCGACTTCACTTTCACTTTTCACTTTCATGCATTGGAGAAGGAAATGGCAACCCACTGGAATGGAATCCCAGGGACGGCAGAGTTGGTGGGCTGCTGTCTGTGGGATCACACAGAGTCGGACACGACTGAAGCGACTTAGCAGCAGCAGCAGCAGAAGCAGCTATCCCTTGGGTTAAATCATGGCTCAGAGAGCAAAGTCACTTTGTTAGTACAGGCACATCCAAAAAAGAGCACACAAACTATTTCTAAAAAGAAACAGATTGGAAATGATTAAAAGAAATTGACAAACTATTTGTACTACAACTGACGTCATTTGGTGAGCACCTCTGTCATCTGCATGGCTGAGTCGGGAACTCACAGTAAACACCTTTTGAAATTTGGACATGTCTATTACCATGCTGGTTACATCACCACTACCTGTACCATTAGCATATATGCAGAGAATGAAAATTAATCTTGGTGGTGCCTTGAGCAGAACATGACTATGAGACAGTATGTTACAAAGAATCACATACATTCTTTTAAAAAAAACAAACAAACAAACCAGAATTGGCTTCAAAACTATGCCAATGGTTTCCCAATGACAATAAGAGCTAAATATATATGTTCATGAAGTTATTTTATATAACATTCTTATCGTTAACATCACAACTTTTAGAGTGCCTCCAACTAGAATAAACAGAATAAGCATAAAAATAATTATCTGAGATTTAAACTCTGGTACTGGAAAGGTGGTAAAAGCCAAAACTTGCATGGTTTCTCAAGAAAAAAATGAATGGTATATTTTTCTATCCTAAGTCCAATTAAGACATGAAAATAGGTACAATAAAATCTAAGTTAACTACACTATTTGAAGACAAGATCTTTTTTGATTTGTTTCAGTTTTCTGGGGAATTGACAGTTAGAAAATGCTTTCTGTTCAAAATCTTTCCAAAGCAGTTTCTTTTTCTACTTATAAAGGATCTAACCATTCTCAGTGAATCAGCAGGTCAGTGTTACCAGCTACAAATATCCTCCAGGGTGTATTTGCTAACTTTATTAAACCAAAGCTACCTTGTTTTCTGATTCTCTATCTCTGAAAAAGGGAAGTGGGATTTGTGCGGTAGGGTGGGGTGTGGGGTGTGAGGGGGGTGGGGGTGGAGTGGTGGTGGGAAGTACCAAGGCTAGTTAATTCAGGGTTCTGGTTAGTTGGGTTCCAGGTAGCTGAGCCATCACTGAATATGAATTCAGTGCCTGTATCCAGGTACATCTGATTCTCAGAGCTGTAAAAATTGATCAGTAGAGCCCCCAAAGGCTGGTCTTTTTGTTGGTTTTTCTCTAGCTCATGTCTTTCCCTCTGGGGACTGTTGTAGGCAATCTGTGTCAGGGTGTCCATCTAAAAATCATGGTCTCTGAACTCTGGGGCTGAACTTGTTTTGATTAGAATCTATATCCATGTTGTTTCAACTCAAGCTTAGGGTGCCGGTATCTATGTGTGATGTCAAAGATGAAGAAGCACTTACTTCTCCTCTCTTAAGACTTGCTCCCCTGAATTTTCTTTTCCATAAAAACATTACATTCCAACTGTTTGATATCTTAGCAGCTCCCTAAGCAACTGACTCCAAAACCTTTGTTGCTATGCCCTGTTCTCTAGCACCTAAGCAAAAAGCATGGAGAGTATTTCTAAGCAGGTTTGGGTTGGAAATAAGGGACTGATTTATATGCACTGTACTTCAACTTTGATGATTTTATTTCTATTCTTTTTTAGTTATACTTTTTCCTTGAGCCAAACACATACATACACATTTATGTATATATATATGTATATAATTCACACACATGCATTTATTATTATTATCTTTTTGAAAGTCGTTCAGTCGTATCTGACTCATTGCGACCCCATGGACTGTAGCCCACCAGGCTCCTCTGTCCATGGAATTCTCCAGGCCAGAATACTGGAATGGGTAGCCATTCCTTTCTCCAGGGGACATTCCCAACCCAGGGATCAAACCCAGGTCTCCCGCATTGCAGGCAGACTCTTAACCGTGTGAGCCACCAGGGAGGCCCACACACATGCATGCTCTATGTATAAATGATTCTGATATCTTAAGGAGGATGTGGGATAACTCAGGACAGAAGTTTTTGAGCTCTTTGAAACTATGGATCCTTACGTACTGCTCTTTAGGAATTACAACCCCTAGTCAAACCTAAGGGTGGGGCCTGAAAAGAGTAAAGTAAAACAGTAAAGAAAAGGAGGTCTGAGGAAAACACAGCTACCTAGGCCCCAAGAGAACTCACTGATGGTTCTCCAAGGCTGGTTTTCTAGAAACACAGAATAAAAAGCAAAATCCATCTCCCTTCCCCAGATTAGGGCCCAAATGGACTAACTCAGTGGGTTCAATCCTTCTTATTCCTCATAGGCCTCTATGTTACTTCTACAGCTGTTCTGTGAGGTATGGGTGCAGTAATATCCAATATTACAGAGATTTGCTGATGGGGGATAAGCTACACTTCACTGGGAGAATGTCAAACAGGCATTAGAGTGAGAAGCCCTGTTGCAGGAGATCTATTTGCTACTAATTGTCTTTCCAAGTTTCCACTTTCTACTAGGCTTCGCTCTGGGGCAAGTCCTGGTCCTGTCTTCAGGTCTGCCTCCAGTGCTAAGACTTGTCAACTCCCTCCACTATTCACGCATTCTGGGGTGTAGTACCCGGACTTTTAATGAAGTCATAATTCACAAGAACTGCAGCAGTCCCACGACTGGAGCACAGGGGTGTGCATGTCCTCTCCATCCCAGGAAAGCAGCTTTCCTGCGTGCATACGTGAGATTTTAGTAGAGATGACGGTTATCGATGACAAATTTCCCTAGTGGTTTCGGACAAATTTGTCCTTGTCCCAATAGAAAACCCATTCTCGAGACTGAAGTCTAATATTCTGCAGGGCCCTTACCTTTGTCCAAAGGGTGCCCGGAAGTGCTGGGGCTGAGGGAGTTGTGAGGGACATGGACACCTATGCTTCCTCCTCCTACTCAAACTACAGTATTCCTGTCAAGCATTACTTAGTGTTCTGCCTGGTATTCTCAGAAGGAAAGTAAATTCTGGTATTCAGGGTATTTTTTTTGCGTGTGTGGTAAAATACACACAACATAACATTTACCACTTAAATCATTTTTTAAGAGTACAGTTCAGTGGCATTAAGTTGTGGTTCTAGTTGCTAAGTCACATCTGACTCTTTGCGACCCCATAGACTGTAGCCTGCCAGGCTCCTCTGTCCATGGGATTGTCCAGGCAGGAATACTGGAGCAGGTTGGCATTTCCTTCTGCAGGGGATCTTCCCGACCCAGGGACCACAGTCACAGCTTCTGTGTCTCGTGCATTGGAAAGCAGGATCTTAACCACTGAGCCACCTGGGAAGCCATTCACATTCCTGTGCAGCCACGACCACCACCCATTTCCTGAACTTTTTCATCTTGCCAGAGTGAAACTCTGTACCCGTTAACACCAACTTCTCTCTCCCCTTTATTCCCAGGCCCTGAAAAGCAGCCTTCTACACTTTCAATGGCTTTGACTAGTCTAGGTACATCACATAAGTGGGATCATACAGTATCTGTCATTTTGTGTCTCGCTTATTCCACTTGGTATCTTCATGTTTCATCCATGCTGGAGCATGTGTCAGAATTTCATATTTTTAAGACTAAATAATATTCTCTTGTATGTATATCCCACGTTTTCTTCATTCATGGTTGAATGAGTTGCTTCCATTTGGGCTATTGGGAATAATGATGTATGAACATGGATGTACAAGTATCTGTTCAAGGCTCTGTTTTCACTACTTTTAAGTATTTACCCAGAAGTGGAATTGCAGAATCATGCAGTCATTCTAGGCTTCCCAGGTGGCACAGTGGTAAGCATCCACCTGCCAAGGCAGGAGACACAAGGGACCTGGGTTCAGTCCCTGGCTTGAGAAGATCCCCTGGAGGACGAAATGGCAACCCACTCCAGTATGCTTGCCTGGAGAACTCCATGGGCAGAGGAGCCTGGTGGGCTGCAGTCACAGGGTTGCAAAGAGTTGGGCACGACTGAAGCGACAGCACACACCCATGATCATTCCACATTTAATTTTTTGAGGAATCATCATACTGGTTAGTGCTCAGTTTTTTTATATTAATAAATGTTTTAGTGCAGTTTTAGGTTGATGGCAAAACTGAAAGGAAAGCACCATGGGGTCCCATGTACTCCTTGTCCCCAAATGCACAATATTTATTTTTCAAACTTTTTTTTTTTTAACCCAGGTCCATGGCAGTGAAAGTGCCAAGTCCTAAACACTGGACCACCAGGGAATTGCCAAGACCTTATTATTATTTTTAAAATTTACTTATTGGCCACACCACATACCATGTGGGATTTTATTTCCCTGACCTGGGATTGAACCCATGTCCCTTGCCTTGAAAGTGTGGAGCCTTCATCACTGGACCACCGGGAGAGTCCCCATGACTTTTACAGAGACGCTCTAGGCACCTGGTGTGTTGAATGCTGCGCCCAAGGCTGCAGAGAGGGAGCCAGGAAAGGGGCACCAGGGCTAGCAGGCGTTTTCTGTTCCAAGTCACCCAAGGTGTCACAGCAGCCTTCTACCTGCCCTGGCTTGTCTTGTAGTTATTAAACTGACTGTCATCAAAGGTCATCCACCAGGGAAACCTGAAGTGTACACGTGGACACTCACAGATGCCAGCACAGGAAAGCAGGAGGGAGATGAAGGAACATTTGATCCAACCCATTTCTTTTACTTCATGGTAAAGACACTTCATAAACTGACACTTCCCAGAATGCTGTGCAGAATAACCAATTAGTGCTTGACAGAGATGTTATCATTTGTAAGGGTAGAGTGATAATAGGTAATTACCTCGCTCACAACTCTGTCAGCCCGATTACCAGCCCTGTTACCCTCTGGGCAGCTCCCAGAAGACAATTCTGAATTAATTCCTTCTAGAACTCTTTCATCACCTCTTGCTCTTCTGGTCTTATTTTTCTGATTTTGTGATTTTTATTTTAAACGCATGCACTTAAATCTATCTCCAGGATTTGGGGTTCTGTTAACATCTAGGTAGCAGGTAATGCTCCTTCATTACATATCTGCTTGGGAATTGCTTTATTAAGTGACTATTCCCAAGCAACTCCACATATTCATCTTGCACAGGGACCCTCAAATTTTACAGGTGGCCTTGGCTACTTCTTTCTATGTGATTTTTGGCAGCCCTTTCTTTCTTCCTTCTTTCCTTCCTTCCATTATTTTAACCGTTTCTGATAATCAGTTTCTTTGTCCATAAAATGAAATCAATGCCAAATCATGCCAACCATTCTGGTACTGTTCAATCGCTTTATTTTTAAAAAGTGACTACTCTCAATTTTAAAAAGTTTTGTTTTGTTTTTTTAAAGTGACTGTTCTCCATTTCAGAGAGTTATAATAAAAGAACTGTAAGCCCTAATTGCTGCTTTGAATGATAACATTAACCATATCAAGTAAAATGTTATAAATCACCAGGCTTATCCACAGATTCAAAATGCCCATAAATTTCTCAAACATTTCCTAGACAGCATCACTCAGACTATTTTCACACTCACATTGACTCAATGAAACAAAAAACAACATGTTGTTAGAACTTCTACATTGAAAGCTTAGAAACATACAAAATTCATACAGGTTCATAGGTACACATGTACATTAGCATGTATGCTCCCATATACCCAAGTGCGCAGTTGTTGAGTCAAACTCTTCTACTTTATTCTATGAACATGGACTAAATTGTTCTTGTCTTCAGCAGAGAGGTGACTGGCTTGTCCCAAAGCTAACACAGTAACATGCTTATCTTAAAAATATGTCAGTCCTGAGAAGATAAAAGCCCACAAAACACTGGTTTGCTGGCTTAGACTTTTGATTAGAAGTTCACCTTCCTTCACATATGCCTTTTGCAAATCAAGTCATTTAAGAGTATGAAGGGAAGGATCATGGTGGGATGATTCACTTTGAAAGGGAACAATATATTTTCTAGCCCAGGAGAAAAAAGATTTTCCCTTTGGAGTATGTCTCAAAGCATGATGAGGACACATGGGAAAAGATGATAGCTGTCACTATAGCCTGTTAACAGCACTGTCAGTCACCCTCGTTGAAAGGCAAGGGCAGAGAGTGGCTGGCCCTTGTGCCCTGGGGTTGAGCTGGCACAGAATAATGGCATCTACTTGGATGGACTTTCAAAGGTGACGGTGCTGAGAAGACCCTACAAGTCTCTTTTCTGAGAGTTGAGTTCATGTGTTAAGTGCGGCATTAATATCTTCATTTTCGTTTCACACACGTTTCTACCTTTATCATTCCTGCATTCAGTCACACTTGAGTTAAAGCAGTGATTCTCAAAGTGAGGTCCCTGGACCAGCCTCATCAGCATCACCTGGAAATCTGTGAGTAAAGTAAATTCTCAGGGGCCCCTGAGCTCCTGAATCCAGTAATCTGGGCATGAGCTTCAGCAAGCTGGACTTTCACAAGCCTTCCAGGCGATTCTGAAGCACGATAATGTGTAAGATCCTCTGAGTTAGGGAACCACCCATAGGCAGAGTCTAACCCCTGTGCCCTTCCTCAATGATAATTCTCAAGACACTTTGTTATTATCATCTCAGAAAATTCTTAGCCTTGTTTGGTTGGAGGAAAGAAACCTTAGTCAAAACTTACATGTAATTTTTCCAGGTCCTGTGCTGGCTTCGAGTCTTAGGATGCAGGGAACTGGGCGAAGGGAGAGAAGAGAAGGCTACAGCAATCCATTCAGACATGGACCCCAAAACCTTGCGGGGCCACCTTGTGACAGGTCAGCGAGCATCCACCTGATTGGGGAGGAAGACTGTCCATTAGCACAGGAAACCTTGCATGTTAACGCTGCTCCCTCTCTCCTGCAATCTTGCTACACCCCGTCCTCCGATTTCATGACCTCTAACTTCCTGTGCCTCAGGACCAGTCCAGCTAAATAGAACAGGATAAAATAATCCAGGTATCAATGTCGGGGCTCACCAACAGGTGAAACACATCCCTCACTGGGTGCTCTTCTGAACTGGCTATATTAACAAGAAAACATGGAAAACAATGGAGAAGGAAATGGCAGGCCACTCCAGTATTCTGGCCTGAGAAATCCTGTGAACAGAGGAGCCTGGCGGGCTACAGTCCATGGGGTCACAAAGAGTCGGACACGACTTAGCGACTAAACAACAACAAAAAGAGTTGCGATAAATTTGAAGCAAGTGATAAATTTGAGGATTCCAACTGAAATAAGATGATCCTCTGATACTTCAAATATGTTTTCTTAGAAAATAAGAGTCTTTATTTTTTCCTGAGGATAAATTAATACATGCTTATTATAGAACGTCTGAAAAACTTATGGAAAAGAATCAAGAAAACATAAACATCAATTGCAACCTTGACACTGATAAAATCATTCATGATATTTTGTTATACAGGCTCATGACCCCTTAAATGAAACTCCTGGGCCAGATACACTTCAGAGTTCATAACTGCTTGCTGTTAAAGAGTATTATGATGCTAAACTACCATTTATTGTATGACGCCCCATCAGAATCTGAAGCAGCACCCTGTAATCACACACATTAGATATCTCTGCAGCAAAGTAGATGCATATGCTTATTTGGTCAGATAAAACAGAGCTTCACATTAATTCAGGTCAGATTTTTCTTCCCAACAAAGTCACCAAGAGACCTTTGTGATGTTTGAACCAAATGCATTCAGTGCTGGAGACAAGGGATTGTGGACTGGTATTCTTTTCAGATACACAAAAATAGAGCTTAGTTTCTCCTTCTTAATTCAATATTATGTGAATGTAAACATTTCCTCAAGTTATTAAAAATTCTTCAGAAACATGCTTTTTAATGTCTGTGTAGAAAAGTGTTTTATTTCATTATTTCTCTCATTTGGGGAATGACATACTATTTTCTTTTCTTTTGTTATTGCAAATGACACTTTGACAGATGTGTCTGAATATCAAATCGCCTGAATGTCTGTGTATTTTCCTAGGTAGATTCTTAGAAAAAGAATTGTGGGGTCAAGTAGAGTGAGCTTTGAGGGTCCTGGTGACTGTTCAGAAAAGCTGTACCAACTTACACTCTTGCCAGAGCATGAGTTTGGTTAATTTGTGTAGTTTGCCGACTAAGGTCGGTCTAGTCAAGGCTATGGTTTTCCCAATAGTCATGTATGGATGTGAGAGTTGGACTGTGAAGAAGGTTTAGCGCTGAAGAATTGATGCTTTTGAACTGTGGTGTTGGAGAAGACTCTTGAGAGTCCCTTGGACTGCAAGGAGATCCAACCAGTCCATTCTGAAGATCAGCCCTGGGATTTCTTTGGAAGGAATGATGCTAAAGCTGAAACTTCAGTCCTTTGGCCACCTCATGCGAAGAGTTGACTCATTGGAAAAGACTGATGCTGGGAGGGATTGGGGGCAGGAGGAGAAAGGGACGACAGAGGATGAGATGGCTGGATGGCATCACTGACTCGATGGACGTGAGTCTGAGTGAACTCCGGGAGTTGGTGATGGACAGGGAGGCCTGGTGTGCTGCGATTCATGGGGTTGCAAAGAGTCGGACATGACTGAGCGACTGAACTGCACTGAACTGAACCCACTTTATTGAAAGCACAGGAGAAATGCACTTTCCCATCACATACCTTAACAAAGTTCTAATCAGGGACAACCACATTTAGATTGTATTTTTTTTCTTACACAGATGATAACGAGCAGCTTATTGTTTTTCACATAATAAAGAGGAAATGGGAATAAGGTAAGTTTACCATCAGGTGGCCCTCATTAGATGGGACTGAGTTGGATCTGGACAAGGGAGGAATTGCCCCTCTTCCGTGGAGGGAGTATGGAAGTCACTGACATATCATCGTGAAAAAAAAACACAATCATTTTTCTTTGTGCACTGATTAATTCTGTTTCTGGAAGACCAGAGCCTTGCATTTTCCTTGCATTTGGTATTTTCCTATTTCTTGGACATTCGACTGCTCTTCAGAATGGCCATCAGGGAGCAGAAAGAGATGTGAAGACAAAATTAAATCAGACAAGCCAATAATCACGGCTAACCCTCCCAAGTGCCCATGATGTGTCAACTCTAGTGCTGAGTGCCTTACATGCTTTATCTCACGTAATGCTGAGGGCACTGGTACAGAAACATGGTGGTGAAGTTCGAAAACGTGCTTGCTCATCAATCCCCCTTCTCCCCTAGTTAGTCTGGAGGAATTAAAGGTTTACAATTTCAAAGATCTCTTCAAGCCTAATGTCTTGAATGACTCCAAGACAATCTAAAGACTCAATGACTCCTAGTCAAGCCATAAAACCAAATGTTACCCTTAGACGTTTTTCTGTCAGCATTGCCAGTACTATCTGTAGGAAGCAGTGAAAATAGTATAAAATCCAAGAAGAGTCCAGATAATTGTAAACATGTCGAAGGTCTTATACAGACAAGAGGGAGGCTGGATCTCAGTACAGTTGAAAGTTGAGAGTCTGTTCACACAGAGAAAAATGAAGACACACATATACTTTAAAAAACCACCAAACCTACAAATACATTCTTCCCAAATGAGACTACAAGTTTAGTAATGCTAAATCAGGGTTCATAACCCCAAGTTCCTTTCCATTCACAGCCTTTTCTAATAAATTTTCTTTCTCTCTACCCTTTATGTATTTAACCTTGTGGGATAATCGATGTAGTGTGTGCGTGTGCTAGTTGCTCAGTCATGTCTGACTCTGCGACCCCAAGGACTAAATGGTCTGTCAGGCTCCTCTGTCCATGGAATTTTCCAGGCAAGAATATTAGAGTGAGTTTCCATTTACTACTACAATTGATGTAGAGAAGGACACAGTTTTCATACACTGATAAAAGAAAATGGAAGAGATTTTTTATTTGTTATATGGAATGAAATAACCCCACTCTTGCCCTCATCTAGAAACTCAGTTTCTGCACAGTTTAGTATACACTATATAATGGCTGCAGTTCATAGAAAAAGAGGGGGGTATAAATTTAATTTTATTTTAGGAGTGAGTTAAATTTATCTCCTCAACAATCTTCTCAAAAACTAAGGGGTGCTTCCATCAAATCTATCAAAAGACCTAAGATGTATCAAGAAGTGGACCATTTCCTCCACTGCAGCTTTTCTTTATACTTAAAATAGCATTCTTCTGAGAATTAGGTGTCAAGTGGGTAAAAGGACTTCTAAGTGATTTTTCTTTGCCACAATAGGGTATACAATTAATTTTCTAAGTATACCAGGCTTATAGGATGAGATAAATAGGTGATGATAAAAGATTGGAAGCAAGAGGAGAAAGAGATGACAGAGGATGAGATGATTGGATGGCATCACCAACTTGATGGACATGAGTTTCAGCCATCTCCAGGAGTTGGTGATGGACAGGGAAGCCTGGTGTGCTGCAGTCCATGGGGTCGCACAGAGTTGGACGTGACTGAACTGAACTGAGAGGAGATGACCACTCACCCTCAAAGAACATACTTTGTTTTTTCCAAAGGGCCTAATTACTTGGGAGGAGGAGAGAATTTTAAAAAATTAGCCACCACTAGTAACAGCCATTGACATTGACATTGACATTGAAGTCAATCAGTCGGGGTGTCCGATTCTTTGCGACCCCATGGACTGTAGCCTACCAGCGTCCTCCGTCCATAGAATTTTCCAGGCAAGAGTACTGGAGTGGGTTGCCATTTCCTTCTCTAGGAGATCTTCCCGACCCAAGGATCGAACCTGAGTCTCCTGCATTGTAAGTAGACGCTTTACCACCTGAGCCACAAGCTCTTTAGCTACTCAAACTGCACAACTGCATTTTTAAAGCTAATTACAAATTTGGATTATCTCATTTAATGAATATACTTCGAAGCAACCCACTTCTGTTTTAATGCTGAACCAAAGTCTGTTAAAAAAACAAACAAAAAAATCCATTGCTTGAATAAAATTACACTTTCAATGTTAGTGAATCTTGAATGGCAAAATACCACAAGCTTAAAACTAGTAATGCCATGTGGTTCTGTTATCTTACATTTACGAGAGAGTTTATAGTTTCCTAAGCCCTAAGAGACTTAGAGGGTTGCAACTCAGAGCAGCTTTGCTATCAAGGGCAGGTCATTCATCGCCTCTGAGCACAATTTCACAGGTTCCTGTGAAGATCGAATGAGATGTCAGACAACAGTTTTCGCAAACTCCTAACACATACATAAAATGTTGGGTATCACTGTTCTTTTTACAAACAACTTTGCAAGGCATAAAGATACTAATCCCCATTTCATAGTTAAGGAAACTGACAACAGCAAAAACAAAACAAATGAACAACAACAACAACAACAAAAACCCCAAACAAAACAAAACTGAGTTAGGAGAGTTTTATCTTTGAAATGGCTGCAAATCCGCTGAGTAACTCTCTGGATGTGATTTCCTCAGCAAAATGAGGGAGTTGAATACGATGCTTTTAAAACTCTTTTTGAGATTAATGGTTCTGTGATCAGGGACTTGGCCATCGTAGGGATGGGGCACTCTTAACAATGACTCTTAGGAAGCAGTCTCCCCTGGAGGTCAAAGTCAACAGGTAACAGTCTGCAGTACTGGGCTGGGGTGGTGAGCAGTCTCTCACCCCTGGGGACGGGACGGGCATTAATTCATTTTTCTGGATTAAGGGCAGGCTGGGGACATCCTAGGTGAACAGCCAGGGCCTCTGCGGCATAGGAAGGAGGTCCTGGAAGAGCTTAAAATAGTAGCTCTTTAGTAACTGGTAAAATCACTTCATGGGAAATAGATGGGGAAACAGTGGAAACAGTGTCAGACTTTATTTTGAGGGGCTCCAAAATCACTGCAGATGTGACTGCACCCATGAAATTAAAAGACACTTACTCCTTGGAAGAAAAGTTATGAGCAACCTAGATAGCATATTCAAAAGCAGAGACATTACTTTGCCAACTAAGGTCTGTCTAGTCAAGGCTATGGTTTTTCCTGTGGTCATGTATGGATGTGAGAGTTGGACTGTGAAGAAGGCTGAGTGCCGAAGAATTGATGCTTTTGAGCTGTGGTGTTGGAGAAGACTCTTGAGAGTCCCTTGGACTGCAAGGAGATCCAACCAGTCCATTCTGAAGATCAGCCCTGGGATTTCTTTGGAAGGAATGATGCTAAAGCTGAAACTCCAGTCCTTTGGCCACCTCATGCGAAGAGTTGACTCATTGGAAAAGAGTCTGATGCTGGGAGGGATTGGGGGCAGGAGGAGAAGGGGATGACAGAGGATGAGATGGCTGGATGGCATCACTGACTCGATGGACGTGAGTCTGAGTGAACTCCGGGAGTTGGTGATGGACAGGGAGGCCTGGCATGCTGCAATTCATGGGGTCGCAAAGTTGGACACGACTGAGCGACTGAACTGAACTGAATTGGTAAAATATTTCACTATTCTAAGAACTAGTATAGCCAAGTACGTGTAGACCCCTGGGAATGTCAGTCTGGTGACCAGCCCTACTGTTGCTGGATTATTAGTTTCAAAGAGATGGCACCTCTGTGGGCCACCCACCTTTCCTGACCGAGTTCCTACAGTACTGGAGGAGAGAGCTAAAAGGGTTACTCTTTGTAGTGTGAGCGAACATCATGGTTACATGGGAATCTCACTTCAGAAGGGCTGGGGCCACTAACTTTCGCTTCTACTAATGACACTCTACCAGGGCTATCTAACAAACACAGCTTTCTGTGATGAGGAAAATATTCAGTATCTGTGGTGTCCAAAATGGTGGCCATCAGCCATCGGGAGCTTAAAAGTTCCTAGTGAGACAGAGGAACTGAATTTTAAATTTTAATCAATTTAAATTGATTTACATTTAGATAGGCATACCTGGTTAGTGGGTACCTTATTAAACGGCGCGGCTCTAGGCTGCCTCATGTACTAGCTTTCTAGGCAGTATTTTGGACCCCAGAAGCTCACAGGACAATACATAATCATCTCTTCAACAAGCATTTACTGACCTCCTCCTGGGTACCATTTAGGTGTCTCGAAACAATGGTGAATGAGATCACCACGGACACTTCCTGCTCTCGTGGTGTTTCTCAGCTAGATTGATGTCCAAAGACCTCACAAAATCTTGACGTGGTTCACCAGACTGCTCTTAGGAAAAGGTGGGTGAGGAGACATGGTAATGCTACACTAAGCGTGAAAGCACTGCTTTTTCGTTTCTTCATATTTACTGTTAGAGAAGCTGGGGGAAAGTTTAAAAAAGGGATATCTGAATGGTTACTGTTCACTCACTTACAAGTAAAGTAACATATCCCAGAGAAGGGAAATTATCTGTAAGAAATTCCCTCTTGCACAAACTTAAATTTACTTAGAAGAAAAAGTCAGTGGGACCTGCATTCTTCAGCTAAGAAAAAGTAAATGGTTATTTAATTACAGCAATAGTCATAAAAAAGTATAAGCAGGTCTCCAGCTGCAAGCAGTGGGCAAGGGAACGTTTATTCCAATTAGCTGTAAAATGATCAGGTTTTCTAGAAGGTACTTCTTGTATAAGTAAGGCTGATTGCATTCTTTTACTCTACAACTCCACTCTTAGCTAAAATTTTCACAGTGGCTTGAATGAAATTTGATGAGCAAAGCTCTCTCTGCTTTCCCCCAGGCAACTCCAGGTGGAAATATTTTTATCTACATCCCAAATCTAATACCAGCTACATTATTTCTCAGAAACATAAAAGTGGCTTGGTTTAATGATTTTCCAATTTCCAATATTGCTTCCTGTGTCATGTGGTCAGTTTTCTCCTATCCTGATCACCTCTTCCTACCTTACTGGGATTCAGAGATTGATAATAAGAAAACATGACAAAATATTCAAGAACTGTTTTCTGCTCTTATTTGAACCAGAATCCAGGTCTGCCAAAATTCAAGAGGACAAAGATATTACGCTCTGGGATACAGTGTTTTTAAGCTAATTATCTCCATTGTATTTATATTATTTCACTTGAGGAGAGTCACCAAGCTAAATAACCTGATTTTGCTCAGCATCACAATGGGATTGTACCTGGATGATACCACTGAGCCAATCTGATTTTCAGGAGCTTCAAAATGCCACTCTGGTCCTTCTGTGCAAAGTCGCAGTATTGGTTTTTAAGGTTAATATATAATGTCCATTTACACAGACACACACACACTCTATCACTCTTTCCCTCTGAATTGAATAGAAAGAGAAATTACAGTGGTCAGAAAATAAGATGAGAGTTCAAAACTTAATTCTAAAATTACAAATTCCATTTTGAGACTACCATCTGCTGGAAAAGGTTAAATCTCAAATGTTCTGCTGGTCCCATGCTGTATAAAAATATTACCAGAAATTTGGTGACAGCTTTAGCAATAAACATGCTAACTTGTGAGTGGCCCTGGAGTCCTTATTCATATTCAGAAATACTAAAGAGAATAGTCACATACTATTTTATGACCAGAAGGGCTTTGAAAAGAAAGGGGTCCATCGACGTTAATTTTTTAAGAAATTACAGAGATGAGTTTTTTTTTTTTTTGAATATACGTTTCAAACAGAATTTCAACAGTCATTTGTATGAGGCAGAAGACCTCTGAATCATAGGTCTTGTGGCTTTTGTGTTTTGTTCTACTGGCATGGGAAGGTGATATGAGGAAATGTGCTTTTTTTTTTTTCTGCAACAGAGAAAGAACTGGGGAGCAGCCACTTCAGACAGGATGGAGAAAATTAATTAAGATAAAACATTTCTGAAAGTTTCCACTTACACATTTCAGATGCCAAGTTACTCTAGTTGGAGAACCCCAGCTAGAAAATTCACTTCTTTGATACTCAAGGTTTTACCTTCCCAAAATATAGTGGAGAGCTTGTTCAGATTTGTACCCCTAAGAGGATAGTGCAGTCAGAACAAGTTGCCATGGACAATTCTGAAAAGAAGCAGCTAGAAAGAAACAAGTGTTGAAAACACACAATCTGATACACAAGAAGCTAAAAAGAAACAAGTGTTAAAAACATACAGTCTGATAACAAAGGGTAGGGGGCGAAGGGATAAATTAAGAGTCTTAACATGTACACACCACTGTATATAAAATAGATAACCAACAAGGATTTACTGTATAGCACAAGGAACTGTATTCAGTATCTCTTAATAACCTATAAGAGAAAAGAATCTGAGAAGAATAGATCTGAATCACTTTGCTGTATACTTGAAAAAAAAAAATCAACCCTACTTCAATATAAAAGGAAATACCCAATCCAAAATATACTGGGGGTTTCTGTAGCTTTAGAATATAAATACTGGCCTCTACTTATGCATAGTAATAATCATACTTTTTAATGACTCAAAACTTCCACATTCTAGGAACTGTGTTAGGAATATTATGAGTATTATTAGCCTACTGAGTGAATGAGAGAACCATGGCTCAGAGAGGCAACGTGCCTTGCCCAAGGTCACACTGGAGGAGATAAGATGGGATCACATGTAATCTGTATCCATGCCAATTTGACTCCAAAGCTCACCCCTTTACTCTGCAACACTGCTATCCACTACACCCTGGGGAAACTATATTCCTCTCCGCAAAACAAACAGGTCCACTTTTCCACATGCTACCAGTAAAGTGTCAAATTAAAGTGACAAAATTACAGGTCCTTCAGCCATTTATATATTTTTGCAAAAAGCCGATTCGCTTTTTAGCACTAAAATGGTTATATTTCATGAAGTATACTAGAATTAAAAATTCTTTTCATATTGCAGTTTCTTAAAATACTATCAGGCTTCTAAATGACCCAGATTATTCTCTCCAGGTGAATTTTTTTTAATTTAAATTTATTTTAATTGGAGGCTAAATACTTTACAATATTGTATTGGTTTTGCCATACATCAACATGAATCCGCCATGGGTGTACACGTGTTCCCCATCCTGAAGCCCCCTCCCACCTCCCTCCCCATACCATCCCTCTGGGTCATCCCAGTGCACCAGCCCCAAGCATCCTATATCCTGCATCGAACCTGGACTGGCGATTCATTTCATATATGATATTATACATGTCTCAATGCCATTCTCCCAATTCATCCCACCCTCTCCCTCTACCACAGAGTCCAAAAGACTGTTCTATACATCTGCGTCTCTTTTGCTGTCTCGCTTACAGGGTTATTGTTACCATCTTTCTAAATGGACACCTATCCTCAATCGTGAAAGACGATGCTGTGAAAGTGCTGCACTCAATATGCCAGCAAATTTGGAAAACTCAGCAGTGGCCACAGGACTGGAAAAGGTCAGTTTTCATTCCAATCCCAAAGAAAGGAAATGCCAAAGAATGCTCAAACTACCGCACAATTGCACTCATCTCACATGCTAGTAAAGTAATGCTCAAAATTCTCCAAGCCAGGCTTCAGCAATACGTGAACTGTGAACTTCCTGATGTTCAAGCTGGTTTTAGAAAAGGCAGAGGAACCAGAAATCAAATTGCCAACATCCGCTGGATCATGGAAAAAGCAACAGAGTTCCAGAAAAACATCTATTTATTGACTATGCCAAAGCCTTTGACTGTGTGGATCACAAGAAACTGTGGAAAATTCTGAGAGAGATGGGAATACCAGACCACCTGACCTGCCTCTTGAGAAATCTGTATGCAGGTCAGGAAGCAACAGAACTGGACATGGAACAACAGACTGGTTCTAAATAGGAAAAGCAGTATGTCAAGGCTGTATATTGTCACCCTGCTTATTTAACTTCTATGCAGAGTACATCGTGAGAAACGCTGGGCTGGAAGAAGCACAAGCTGGAATCCAGACTGCCGGGAGAAATATCAATAACCTCAGATATGCAGTTGACACCACCCTTATGGCAGAAAGTGAAGAGGAACTCAAAAGCCTCTTGAAAAAGTTGGCTTAAAGCTCAACATTCAGAAAACGAATGTTTTCTGGTCCCATCACTTCATGGGAAATAGATGGGGAAACAGTGGAAACAGTGTCAGACTTTATTTTGGGGGGCTCCAAAATCACTGCAGATGGTAACTGCAGCCATGAAATTAAAAGATGCTTGCTCCTTGGAAGAAAAGTTATGACCAACCTAGATAGCATATTCAAAAGTAGAGACATCAAAGGAGAATTTTGAAGAAGGCTGAGTGCCGAAGAATTGATGCTTTTGAACTGTGGTGTTGGAGAAGACTCTTGAGAGTCCCTTGGACAGCAAGGAGATCCAACCAGTCCATTCTGAAGATCAGCCCTGGGATTTCTTTGGAAGGAATGATGCTAAAGCTGAAACTCCAGTACTTTGGCCACCTCATGCGAAGAGTTGACTCATTGGAAAAGACTCTGATGCTGGGAGGGATTGGGGGCAGGAGGAGAAGGGGACGACAGAGGAGGAGATGGCTGGATGGCATCACTGACTCGATGGACATGAGTTTGGTTGAACTCCGGGAGATGGTGATGGACCGGGAGGCCTGGCATGCTGCGATTCATGGGGTCGCAAAGAGTCAGACACGACTGAGCGACTGAACTGAACTGATCCTCTATCATGAGACACAGGAGTGAAGATATGTACGTGCAATATCTTCCTCTGGGTCCTGATCTTTGAAGAATATCATGACCTTGACAATGCCCACATAGAAAAACACCCAAAGAAGAGAAGTGGCATTTAGGGCTCATGTACCATATTCTCCATCCTTAGGTCAAAGACATCCAGGAAATCAGACAGTCAGTGACTAAGCTCTCTGCAGGAGTAGAGATGGGCATGTGTGTTTACTGGGGTTGCCAGTCAACTTAGTAAAGGGCACACCAGAAAAAGGCTGAAGGAAAAGACAGGTGGAAAATAACCTTTTGGGTAGCGAGGAGGGGAGGGCAGCACTTCATTCCACAAAACCTTTCATACACATGAGGTCTCCTGTAATATATTTTTCATTATTCTCCTAGTCTTGAAACCATAACTGTGAGAATGCTGGTCACCAGGTGAAAAGGCAACTTTTGTTGTTTTTCTCAGATCTACACTATTGTTGTTTAGTCGCTAAGTCATGTCTAACTCTTTTGCGACCCCCACGGACTATAGCCTGCCAGGCTTCTCTGTCCACGGAATTCTATTTCCTTCTCCAGGGTACCTTCCCAACCCAGGGATCTAGCTACTGTATCCTTCTTGGCAGATAGATTCTTTAGGACTGAGCCACCTAGGAAGCTCATACTAGTGGTATCCACTTACAAAAATGTTACACAACCAAGAACACCACAACCTTCCACACCTCCTCTGTGAAAGGACAAGTAAAACAGTATTTCTTGGAAAGACAGGCATTAACTAATGCAGTGGAGCTCTCTCCACCACCTCAGTCTACTCTTAAGGGTTCAAAAGTGTCGGCACAAAGCACAAAGAACACCTCTTAGCTACTCAGCATTTAGTTCAACTCCACAATATACTTAGCAAGATTGCTTTTTTTCCCGCCTTCCTTGGTTTAATGACCTCAAACGTACCAACATCCTGTCTTACCTAATCCCCTAACAAGTTCTATCAAATGCCAGGACAGAATCAGACAGCACTGCAGGCAGTGAGATCATTCGCTAAGAATTCATTTTTATTCCAAAAATTAGGAGTGCCAGACCATTTCACACACTCTATCACACAGCCAGAAAATGAGCCTGGCACTTTAAGAGAAACACTTAAGCTGATTTTTTAAAACGTTTCGTCCATCACAGGCCCTTTAAAAACCTAATAACTCTCTCCTCATAAAAAGATGCACAAATAAACGCAAAACCTTTCCATGTAACAGGAGGGGTTCAAGGGCCCTCGGAAGCCTAAGAATCCACAGACCCGAGGTTAAAAACCCCTGCTGTAAATGAGCTTCAACAACAGTTCCCTTTGCGCGTGGGTCTCTGTATTGGATCCTGGTCGCTGGAGCATCCCACCTGACGTCCTCTGGTGTCACTCTAGTCTCGATGAAAAATGACCTTTCTTGTTTTGGCTTCAGGAACACCCCTACCAGGCTTCTGGTCAGTTACCGCAAACACAGCCGAGCCTCTCCCAAGCCAGCCGGCTGCTCTGGGAATACGCGACTTCTCCCCATCTCTCCTGGACTTGCCTTCCCCTGGACGGTCCTGGGGTCTGCTCTTGGATTTGCTGTCATAGATCCTGCTCTCCCTTCTCCATTCTGTCTCTTTCCTTCTTGGTCTTTGTGAACTCATAATTAAAAAAATTTCATTTTCTTTCTTTACCATAAAAGTAACAATCTTGATTTTTGTATTTAACTTATTAGTTTTTCCTCTAAAAGCATCCTTCTCCCTTTTATCCCTTTGCCCCATGGGATTAACCTGTCCATGGATCAAAGCAACAGGGTCTGCAGTCTCTGCCCAGTTGGAACAGGGCTTCTCCTATGGAAGCAGTAGGTACAATGGGAAGATGGTAAGCCTGAAGACAGACGGATGGGGGTCTAATCCTAAGTTTACTAAGTTGACAGACTTAGGCCAACTATTTTAATTTTTATTATTTTTAACATTTTTTTCATGTGGGCCATTAAAAAATTTTAGTTTATATTTAATTGGAGGATAATTGCTTTACAATGTTGTGTTGGTTTCTGCTGTATAACAACATGAATCAGCCATAAGTATACATACATCCTCTCCCTCTTCAACTTCTTTCCCACCTCCCTCCCCCTCGTACCCCTCTAGGTTATCGCAGAGCACTGGCTTTGGGTTCCCTGTGTCATACAGCAAATTCCCACTAGCTGTCTACTTTACATACGGTAATATATATGTTCCCATGCTACTCTCCCAAATCATCCCACCTGGAAGGTGAAATCTTAATCACTGCACCATCAGGGAAGTCCCGGCCAACTATTTTAAAGGAAAGCTCAATTTTCTAATATAAAAAAATAGGGATGATAATACCAACCTATACGTTTTTTCCTTTATTTTTTTTAAAGGGTGGTTTAGCTGATAAGCATAGTTCCTGAGACACGGAATGCTGTGCTGTGCTCAGTCGTGTCCCGCTCTTCTCCAACCCGTGGAATGTAGCACACCAGGCTCCACTGTCCGTGGAATTTTCCAGGCAAGAATACTGGAGTGGGTTGCCATTTCCTTCTTCAGGGGATCTTCCTGACCCAGTGATCGAACCCGTGCCTCTTGTGTCTCTTGCACTGGCAGGTGGATTCTTTGCCACTGTGCCACCTGGGAGACACAGAAGGTGCCTAGTATATAGTGGTTCCCATGTTCCCCCTCTAACTCTTCATTAATGGGACTCAGCATACATTCTACACTTCAGAGGCAATGCTTGATGCCGTTTATGGTGCAGTCAGGACCACTTATATTTGCAGTCTTAAGTATCTTTTTAAACTTAATTGAGATCTAATTCACATACCATAAAATTCACACTTTTGAAGTGTACAGTTCAATGGCTTTTAGTTTATTCATGGAGATGTGCATGCCACTGCCACTACTATCTACTTTCAGAACATTTTCATCACCCTAAAAAGAGATCCCATACCCACTAACAATCATTCCACACTTCTTCCTGCCTGCACCCCCTTCCCACTCCCAGCCCTTGGCAATCACTAATCTAACTCCTGTCTCTATGGATTTGCCTATTCATATAAATGAAACATTTAATATAAATGGAACCATACACTATATGGCCTTTTCTATCTGGATTTACTTAGCATACTGTTTTCAAGCTTCATCCATGTTGTAATATGTTTCCATTCCTTTTAATGGCTAAATAATAATCCATTGTGTGTATGTATCACATTCTATTGATTCATTTATTAGATGATGGACCTTTGGTTTGTTTCCACTTTTTGGCTATCATGAATGATGCTGCTATGAGCACTTAAGTAGAGCTGGATATATGTAGACATATGTTTTTCAATTCTTTAGGAAATATACCTGGAACTGTAAATACTGGGTGTGATGACTAATTTTATTTTTAACTTGGCTATGTCATGGTACCCATACATTTGGCCAAAAATGTCAAAATATTGCTGTGAAAGTAATTTTTAGATGAGACTAACATTTATATCAGTAGATTTGAGTAAAGTAGATTACACTAGATAAAATGAGTGAAATCACTTGAAGGCCTTAAGAAAAAGACTGACCTCTCCCAAGGAAGAGGAAATTCTGACAGCTTCAGACATGAAGTGCAAATCAGCTCCACCCTGAGTCTTTAACCTAGGTGGCCTAGCCTGAAGATTTTGGACTTAACAGTTTTCATGACTACGGTAGACAATGCCTTAAAATAAATCTCACTCTTTCTGCATATACAAACACATCTTAAGGATTTCATTTGGTAACTCTGTATTTAACACTTTGCTGTTGCTCAGTCACTAAGTCGTGTCCAACTGTTTGCAACCTCATGAACTCCAGCAGGCCAGGCTTCTCTGTCCTTCACTATCTCCAGTCACTATCTCCAGAAATTTACTCAAACTCATGTCTATTTTGAGGAACTGTCAAACTGTCTTCCAAAACAGCTGTACAATCCCATCAGCAATGCATAATAGTTTAGATTATTTCACATTCTTACCAACACTTATTATTACTATTTTCTTTTTATCTTCAGCCATCCTAGTGGGCTAAAGTGATTATTTCATTGTGGTTTTGAGTTGTATTTCCCTAATGACTAACAGGCCTTCCCAGGTGGCACTAGAATCCACCTGCCAATGCAGGAGACGAAAGAGACACGGTTTGATCCCTGGGTAGGGAAGACCCCCTGGGGGAGGAAATGGCAACTCACTCAGGTATTCTTGCCTGAAAAATTCCATGGACAGAGGCACCTGATGGGCTACAGTCCACGGGGTCTCTAAGAATCGGACATGACTGAGCAACTGAGCATGCCTCCATGACATATGATGCTGAGCATCTTTTCATGCACTTATTGGCCATTTGTATGTCTTTTGGAGAGATGTCTATTTTAATTTCTTGCTCCTTACTTAATTGGATTATTTGTCTTTGACTGTTAACTAGTAAGAATTCTTTTTATATTCTGCACACAAATTCTTGATCAGATGTATGTTTTGCAAATATCCTCTCCCATTCTGAGGGTTTCTTTTCATTTTCTTAATGGTTTCCTTTCAAGCATAGAAGAATTTTATGAAATTACATTTATCCATTTTTTTGTTGTTGTTATCCTGTACTTGGTCATGTCTAAGAAATTGTTGCCCAATCCAAGGTCACAAAGATTTATTCCTATGTTTTCTTCTAAGAGTTTTATAGTTTTAACTCTTACATTTATGATCCAATTTGAGTTTTTGTATATAGTATAACGTAGGAGTTCAACTTTATTCTTTTGCATGTGAATATCAGTTATTCTAGAACCATTTGTTGAAAATACTATTCCTTCTTATCTAATAGTGCTGGCATCTTTGTTGAAAAACTTTGACCACAAACCTAAGAATTTATTTCTAGACTATTGATTCTATACCACTGTCCATCCTATGGCTATGCTGTAGCTATTCTATAGCTATGTAGTATGTTTTGAAATCAGAAACTGAGTTCTCCAATTTCGTTCTTCTTTTCATGTGGACCATTAAAAAAATTTAGTTTATATTTAATTGGAGGATAATTACTTTACAATGTTGTGTTGGTTTCTGTTGTATAACAACATGAATCAGCCATAAGTATACATACATACCTCCCTCTTAAACCTCTTTTCCACCTCCCTCCCCATCCCACCCCTCTAGGTTATCGCAGAGCATTGGCTTCTTTTTCATATTATATATATATATATATATATATATAATCATTTTGCTGTACACCAGAAATGAATACAACATTGCAACTCAACAATACTTCAATTTAAAAAAATTAGCCTGTCAATTTCTGCAAAAAGCTAGCTGAACTTTTGAGAGGGATTGTGTTGAATATATATGTTTATCAGTTTGGTGGTATTCCCATCTTAACAACAGCAAGTCTTCTGCTCCATGAATTGTGGATGTCTTCCACTTATTTAGGTCTTCTTAATTGCTTTCTATAGTGTTCTATAGCTTTCAGTGTATAAATCTTGCGTTTCTTTTGTTAAATTTATTCCTGAGCATTTCATCCTTTTTGATGTTGTTGTAAAGAGAGCTATTTTATTTTCAGAGTGTTCCATTGCTAGTTTATAGAAATAACATTGATTTTTGTACATTGACCTTTTTATCCTATAACCTTTTATCCCACAATCCTAAACTTGTTTTTTAATTACAATCATTGTGTGTGTGTGTGTGTGTGTTTTGGTGTGTATGTGGATTGGAGTCTTAAGTATTCTAAAAGAGCATAGGTAGATGTTAGCACACAAACCCAGCACTGAAATTGCACTGCAAATACCAAGAGCCCACACTAGCAGTCCCTCCTCCCTGGGTGATACTCCTGTTTGGGGGCCATAGTCTTAGTGGCATTCCTACTCGTGCTGAAAATAATGCAATGATTTGTACTGCAGGGACGGCAGGATCATGGTGAAACATGAACCTATGTCCACAGAAGTGATGCTTGAAAGACAGGTCCTCAGCCTGTCCCCTTAGGTCTGTCTATTCAAGTGGGCATCATTAGGTAAAAACGCCACAGAGTCTGACATCACCATCCCCAGAGTAAAAGAATTTAAAATTTTGCTTGTATAGGAAACCACATCCTAAAGGAGTTTTGAATGAACCTTTACAAAAGAACCTTCCTGTTAGGCGAGATTTCTTACAGGTTTTCACAGAGATACGTTCTACCTACAGCTTTCCACTTTAGGATAGCCTCCCAATGTACATTACTTTGAGGGAAAAGTGGTGATTATTTTCCCCCAAAACCTGCTAAACCTGACACAAGTTCTAATTTTATTCTTTACTAGACTGTATTTTGTTTCAGGTTTAAAAACTTATTTCCAGCCAGCCAGCAGTCAGAGACCTACTTTGCATATTGATCCATGAGTCACTGACTTGAAGCATGCACTTGCCCAGAATACCCATGCATGTGAAAGGATCAAAATATCACACTTTGATTGATTCAGATAGTTACTTCCTACCACTATGCAGTCTGGACTTTCTGTGCTGTGTCTGACTAACTGGGGAGGTGTAGGAGCTGTGAGCCAGGAGTCACTGGGCAGAAGACCTAGTCCCTTTTCTGGGCACCAAGATCCCGGGGAGTGAAAACCCCACCTCTCCACGGCAAAGTATATCCACATGACTTTCCTGTGAGCATGATACAGGTATCGAAGTCATCTTTTGAAGGGATCCTGTCATTTCGGTTTGACAAAAATCGAGAAACATTTTAGAAAGAAAATCGGATTTGTGTGTCAATGAAGAATATTCCTGAAAAGAAACTTGTTATGAAACTGAAATCTGGAGACCGCGGTGGTGCTAAGTTGAGTCATCAGTTCCCTTTACACCCTAATAATTGAGGCACTTTGATCACAATGACTGCTCTGGGTGATGCTTTTGTGTTTGCTTTTTTAAGTACTTCCCTGTGTAAACAGGTTGTCTTAACGATCATCTCGCAAACATGTTTACATTTGGGGGATCACGGGGAACATCTGTTAGAAACAGATTTCACGCTTTTCTGTCAACTTAGGGAAATTTGAATCGTATTTCTTGGTAATATAAAAAAGCTCTTGGAAAGTTAGATGAAGTTATATGGGAAGGGGGTGTGATGAGTTCTTTTGATTGCTCTTCGTACTCTTTGTATATGTACTTAGAAATTTGTCCTGAAAATATCCATTTGAAGTACCAGAAACAGGCATGAATTGTTATTTCAGTTTTGTACATGTGGACAGAGGTATGGAGAGGGTAAGTGGCTTGGTCAGTGACTGAGAATGTGGCCAAACTGGGATGCACACAACCCACAGGACTTCTAATTTACAGTCTTCAGGTATCAAGGGTCTTGCGATTTTATTTCCACAAAAAGTGTTCGAATTTCTTGCAATTTTATTAAGAAAGTCTCTTATTCTATAGAGGGCAAGAGGAGGGGCTGGGTGATGAACTGTAAACAAGGGCAGTTTTTTTTAAAGTCTTTTTTAAATTGAAGTATAGTTAATTTACAATGTTGTGTTAATTTCTGCTGTACAGCAAAGTGATTCAGTTATCAATGAAGTGAAGTGAAGTGTTAGTCATTCAGTTGTGCCTGACTCTTTGCGACCTCATGGACTATAGTCTGCCAGGCTCCTCTGTCCCTGGGATTTCCCAGCAAGAATACTGAAGTGGGTTGCCTTGCCTTTCTCCAGGGGATCTTCCTGACCCAGGGATGGAACCCAAATCTCCTGCTTTGCAGGCAGATTCCTTACCATCTGAGCCACCAGGGAAGCCCACATGGAATTCTCCAGGCCAGAATACTGGAGTGGGTAGCCTTTCCCTTCTTCAGGGGATCTTCCCAATGCAGGGATTAAACCCAGGTCTCCCACATTGCAGGCGGATTCTTTACCAGCTGAGCCACAAGGGAAGTCCAAGAATACTGGAGTGGGCAGCCTATCCCTTCGCCAGTGGATCTTCCTGACCCAGGAATTGAACCACGGCCTCCTGCATTGCAGGAGGGTTCTTTACCAACTGAGTTATCAGGGAAGCCCATACATATATATATGTATATATATACACATATATATACATATGTGTATTCTTTTCCATTATGATTTATCATAGGATATTGAATGTAGTTCCCTGTGCTGTAGAGTAGGATCTTGTTGCTTAACCATTCTCTATATATAGTAGTTTGCATCTGCTAATCCCAAACTTCTGCCTCATCCCTCCCCTACCCCATTCCCCCTCTGCAACCACGAGTCCGTTTTCTATGTCTGTGAGCGTGCTAACGAGAGTGGTTTTCAAATCTGGGTCCCGAGTTAGAGATGCAGGTGTGAGCAGCAAGGAGAGGATGCAGAAGAGAACAAGAACAAAGCTTGAAGGAGAAGCTGGACCCACACACTTGAGGCAAAATGCTTTCCTGAAACCTCAGAACTGAGCCCGTCCCTGCACCTGCCATGCCCAGAAGCACAGGGCACCTCCTGGAGATGCAGCCACTCACTCTGGCCCTGGGAGTCTAGGCAGCAGTCACCTCCGTGTGGAGGGAAGTAATCGCCACCATGAGGGAACAGAGACACAGCAGGGTCCACAGAGCTGTCCCATGGGCAGCACAACCCCAAAAGTCAGGCCAAGAAACCCTTGCCCTTGACCCTACCTCAAACTCATGACTCTCCCTGCTATTCAGTGCCTCAGAGTTTCCCACCCAAGTGAGCTTCCAGCATCAATGCAGGAGTTTCCCCCAGTCCATGCTCTTTATTTTTATTTTATTTTTAAAAAGATGTATTTTTTTAATGTGGACCGTTTTAAGTCTTTATTAAATTTGTCACAATATTATTTCTGCTTTATGTTTTTGTGGCCATGAGGCATGTGGGATCTTTGCTCCTGGACCAGGGATTGAACCTGCACCCCTTGTATTGGAAGGTGAAGTCTTAACAACTGGACTGTCAGGAAAGTCTCTCCATCCTCTTTAGAGTGGGCTACTCCACCTGTATGGCGACTAAAACAGCCAAGTGGCAACTGTTGAAGGAAGTGCAGATATACCTTGGCTGAGTGGGTTGGGGGTTCCCTATGCGTGCATCCAGGCCCCTGTAGAGTAGGATGCAGTTGGGGGATGGGAGGACAAGAGGCAACAATGAGGGAGCAGACTGTGCACCAGCTCTCCCTGAACCACCACGCTCCAGATGGGAACTCCAAGGAGACTGTGAATTCTGAACTCAAAGCTGGCCTCTGAAAGGTCACTGTGTCATGGTAAAGGTTAGTACACATTTCATACACCCAGTCTATTAGCTTGATTTAGAACATTCTAATATTTAAATGTATGGCACTTGAGTTTCAATTGTGCCCTTGCCCCAAGCTGCACACAGGTTAGGGCCAGGTCAGATGGGCACCAGGGGATCGCACACCCTGATGTTGCAGACACTGACCCCCTGGGTGAGGAAGCTGAGGTGGCTGCAAGGGGCTTTCAGAATATCAAGGTGCTTATGCAACAAAGGTTTCTTTCACTGTTGTTTTGGAGAGATCATGCAGAAAGTGGGTAGCTAAATGTTTTCCCATCTAGCTTCTCTGCAGCCAAATACATCAGGATCTTGCTATGGGCTAACTGAGAAAAATCTTCATTAAAAAAAAAAATCACCCAATTCTTTCATCTTTTGTGGTTTCTTTCTTCATACATACTTTGTAACATATTTATCAGCAGCTAGTTTAACAACTTGATGGTACCAGCGGGAACCAACCCAACAGCAGTTAAGACACATCAAGGACGGACCAAGCGTAGTTGGGAAGAGACAAATACCAATGAACGTTAGGGTGAACGGTGAGAAGCAATTAAGTGGCTGCACATCAGATGCATAAATATGATTCATTTTTAAAGGCCCATACATGTTACACCCACTTTCAGGAGTTTCCCAAAGTAATTTAAAACTATTTGATGTTGTTTCCTGTTTTTCAGTCCTTTTATCTGTTGATGGGGGTGGTAATTCTACTGTTACCAACTGAACGAGAAGAAAAGTGAAGGATGGGGCAAGATTCTAGTTTTAATCATCAACATCTGTTTTAAAAAGTTCTCATTTTTAGATTTTAAATTCCCAAATTTGGGGCTCAAAGTTTCAAAATCCTGAAGGTTTATCCTCTATAACAGTAACAAAGGATCGCACCAATATTTTTGCTTGGAGTTAATGAACTCCACCAACTTTGGGCTTTCTGCGCTCTCCAGAGCTCCCCGCTAAAGCACCCCATCTTCAGAAGAGGGAGAAGAAAACAGGGGGGCAGCTCATTGTGTTCAATCTGCAATTAATGATTTCTCTTTGCTTCCCCGAGATAAGGACTGACCAGAAAAAGACCTTTTCATATTTTGCAGCCATAGTTTCAAAAACACTAAAATATTTTATAGATATTTATTTCATCAAATTATCCTCATGTACCTCCAGTAGCATGGGAGAAGTGGCCACCTCTTCTTACTTGGCCTGCATAGCTCATTGTTTTAATCCAGTAGATGGTTCAGTTCAGTTCAGTCGCTCAGTCGTGTCCGACTCTTTGCGACCCCGTGAACTGCAGCACACCAGGCCTCCCTGTCCATCACCAACTCCCGGAGTTCAACCAAACTCATGTCCATCGAGTCAGTGATGCCATCCAGCCATCTCATCCTCTGTCGTCCCCTTCTCCTCCTGCCCCCAATCCCTCCCAGCATCAGAGTCTTTTCCAGTGAGTCAGCTCTTCGCATGAGGTGGCCAAAGTACTGGAGTTTCAGCTTCAGCATCAGTCCTTCTAATGAAGACCCAGGGCTGATCTCCTTTAGAATGGATTGGTTGGATCTCCTTGCAGTCCAAGGGACTCTCAAGGGTCTTCTCCAACACTACAGTTCCAAAGCATCAATTCTTCTGCACTCAGCCTTCTTCACAGTCCAACTCTCACATCCATACATGACCACAGGAAAAACCATAGCCTTGACTAGACAGACCTTTGTTGGCAAAGTAATGTCTCTGCTTTTGAATATACTATCTAGGTTGGTCATAACTTTCCTTCCAAGGAGTAAACATCTTTTAATTTCATGGTTGCAATCACCATCTGCAGTGATTCTGGAGCCCAAAAAAATAAAGTCTGACGCTGTTTCCACTGTTTCCCCATCTATTTCCCATGAAGTGATGGGACCAGATGCCATGATCTTAGTTTTCTGAATGTTGAGCTTTAAGCCAACTTTTTCACTCTCCTCTTTCACTTTCATCAAGAGGCTTTTGAGTTTCTCTTCACTTTCTGCCATAAGAGTGGTGTCATCTGCATATATGAGGTTATTGATATTTCTCCCGGCAATCTTGATTCCACCTTGTGCTTTTTCCAGCCCAGCGTTTCTCATGATGTACTCTGCATAGAAGTTAAATAAGAATGGTGACAATATACAGCCTTGACATACTCATTTCCCTATTTGGAACCAGTCTGTTGTTCCATGTCCAGTTCTAACTGTTGCTTCCTGACCTGCATATAGGTTTCTCAAGAGGCAGGTTAGGTGGTCTGGTATTCCCATCTCTTTCAGAATTTTCCACAGTTTAATGTGATCCACACAGTCAAAGGCTTTGGCATAGTCAATAAAGCAGAAAAAGATATTTTTCTGGAACTCTCTTGCTTTTTCCATGATCCAGCGGATGTTGGCAATTTGATTTCTGGTTCCTCTGCCTTTCCTAAAACCAGGTTGAATATCTGGAAGTTCATGGTTCACGTATTGCTGAAGGCTAGCTTGGAGAATTTTGAGCATTAGATGGTTAATGAAAAGCAAACCTACATGCTCCACAAAATAAACACCCATCAACACTATCACAAGGTGAGAGGCATTTTAAGGGCTAGATGGTACAATCCACCATCAAAGGCTTGACCACCAAGTGGTTGATTCTGATTAAATTCCTCCAGTGAGAAGAAAGGTACTATCTCTGAAAGAGTCAATTCCATTTTGGGGAATTATATGCACAACATCACTGCATCTACCATTAGAGTTCTCTCTCAGGTGAATCTGCCTCCCTATAACCTAAAAATACTGGTCTGCCCTCCAGGGTCACTGGAGCAAGGATAACACCCAGACACATGTTAGGCATCAGTCATGGCTCCATCTTTCTTTTTTACCCCAAGTCTTTTCTCCAGGTAATTGTTTTCAGTTTCTTCCAATGTCACTTGGGACATGGTTTCAAATTTTCTGTCGTTGTCTCAAGCCATTGTCTTTCAAAATTAAAAAAAACAACTCTCCATTAAAAAACAATCATTTAAAGGTAATTCCACGCAATAGCCAACAATACATTTGTCAATATATCCATCAAAATGTGATCTCAAATTCAGCACCATTTTAACTGTGATGAGCAGACAGAACTATCTACCTTCTTCTTAGTCCTACAGTGCAAACCACGATTTCGTTAACATTTTGGGCAGCTCCTTCCCATCACTGATGGATTGAGCTTGTGGAAAGTAAGTCTTAAGAGGATTTTTCATATATTGCTATTGCCTTCTATTTCCTGCATTTTCTATTTGTGAAGCTGACTTCTTTATTTGGATACAACCATAGATCTTGACACTGATTCTATTATTAAATGTCAACTCCCTCAGCTTGAATTCCTTGATGTTGTTGTTTTTAAAATTCTTTCCTTCTGTTTATCCCCTCAGTAACAAAAGAACACATGAAAGAGAACTGTGCTCAAGAGATTTTTTGATAATTCTTAAATTGTAGTAGGCTTACAAAGCAGAGGGCAGTCAAGATGAAAACTAACTCAACACAAAATGACCTTTAGCAACTGGCTCCCTGTGTATGCTACACTGAAATCTGCTTGGTCAATTCAGAGAGGAAACTCAGAATAAATATTTACCATGTTTATTTATTTCTCCTACTGAGAACTATCTAAGACAAGAGGATGTTTAGTGATAGAAGAGATTTCAAGATTTCTGCTTTGCGCTGTGTCCTGCCCATGTGGCATGAGGATAGATACAGGTCCCTACTTCATAATGAAACCAGACACAGTTCACTTCCTTTTTTTTTGAAACCACCCCCTCACCTGGGCGATGTTTTGAGATGACACAGAGTTAGTCATGTGTCACCAACCTGAGATAATGAAGGGAATGATTGGTGCTCATTACCATTGACGGAGTGAGTGTGTGTGTGTGTGTGTGTGTGTGTGTGTGTGCTCAGTCGTGTCTGACTCTTTGCGACCTCATGGATGGTAGCCCACAAGGCTCCTCTGTCCCCGGAAATTTCCAGGCAAGAATACTAGAATGAGTTACCATTCCCTTCTCCAACCACTGACAATAATAATATTTAAAATATCCTTCTGGGAAGATGGAGAGCATTTGCCTGGGATAGAATATAGCCCTGACTAAGCTGACCTGCTTCAGCTGCTGATCCCTACAATACCAAAAGGAGAAAGGAGATGTTTCAACTCCAGAGCTGCCTTCTCTTATAACTGGCCTAAGAAGGAAAGGTTAAGAAGTGGACTCAGGGTTACACCTTCATGGTTTATTTACTGACCTTGAACTACCAAGAAATCACCAACACTCTTTGTCCAATTCCCCCTTGCCCCTGACTTTTGGGAGGCAGTCTGATTACTGAACATCAGCAAAGAGGAAGCCAGTGTAACATACAACCAGGTTATTAGCTGGGCTCTTCCCTTCCCACAGCCTGTAGGAAGAGATCCAAAGACTAGGGTCAAAGATGGAGAATGTCTGCCATCTCTCCAGACACATGGGAAAAACCCCAAACAAATGTAGAATCTAGACCCTTCTTTTCTTAGGGTCTCCCAAGAAATATCTTCAGTCTTGGCTGTTTTCTACTGTCAACCTCTTTGTTGTGGACACAGAGGTGATGAGCCCCATTCTTGGGCATCCCGTTGGTTTCTCCTCCTCCTACCAGGAATCAATGCCTGTTCTTGAGCTCTGGATCCTACACCCATGCTCTCACTTAAGGAATTTGTCCCTGAATTTACCCTTACTCTTCCTGTGACATCAATATCTCTCTCTCCAGGACCACTGGCATCCCAGCACGTTTGCCATCTCCCATCTTCAAATCCTTTGTTGGTTCCATAACTTCATCAGGTACCATTCCCTTTCTCTGCCCCCATTTCGAAGGAAAGAAAATCCTCAAAAGAGTTGTTTAGACTTCCTAGTGTTGTCTCACTTCTCATTCCATCCTTAGCCTGTGTTAAGTAGGTTTTGTGTTACTTCAAATAAACTGCTTTTATCAAAGTCCCCAAGAATTCAATCTTCTCAGTTTTACGCTTCATCTTCTCTTTTCCTTTTCTGTGATGTCTCAGTACCACCTGACTCAGTGGCCCAGCTCCTCCATGAAACGACTTCTTCCTGTGGCTTCAGTAGCATCACTTGTCCTGATTACTTGCCTGGCTTTCTCACCTCACCTGTGACCACCCCCCTACCCCAGAGCCTTGGCTGACTCCCCTTCAAATGTTAGTGTGGTCCAAGGCTCCAACCATGGGCCTCTCTTCTCCAGCTACACTCACTCCCAGGTCTATGGCGTCTATTGCCCATATGCTGAAGCCTTCCAAATCTCTTTTTCTTGCCCTGACTTCCTCTCTGATTTCCGTTTCCAATTACCCACTCAGCATCTGAACCTTTTTATCCAACTTGCACGTCTAACATTACATGGTTGAAACAGAATTCCTGTTACCACTTTCCCTACCATCACTCTCCTGCTTGACACCTTTCCTTTGGCCTTCACATTGCTCTCAGAATAGAATCCAAGGTTCTTACTCAGAATTACAAAGCCCTGCCTAGTCCTCTCTCTTCATTCTTACTCATCCTCCTCCCCCCACCCTTTTCCAGTCACTTCAGTCTGCAGGCCAGTCCACCATCCACTTTCTGTCTGTTTCACCTTGTGCTTGTGTCTTCTTTTGCCCTGACCTAGAAGGCCCTTCCCTTAGCCTGGTGAGGTCCTTCTTCCCTACATCAGGCATTACCTGACCTTCCTATACACACTTCCCTATAACTGTCTTCCTCCTGAACAAATTGCTACATTTTATTACCTGTATGGCTCTCATAACTCTGAAATTACCTTGGGGATGAATAGGATTACTGGTTTATAGTCTGTATTCCTGAAACAGAATGGGAATCTCCACTAGAGCAGGAATCTTGTTTCCTGTGCTATGCTGTATTCCTACCATCTTGGACAGTATCTGGAATACAGCAGGTGATTAATATTTGCTGACTGGATGCAAGCATGTATGTAACAATGGGTGGTATGATACCCTGCAGGAAAGACCTCTGCATACTGCAAAATAATCATGTGCAAGTAAGGTGACAGAGTGGTGGTGGTTTAGTTGCTCAGTTGTGTCCAACTCTTATGACTGCATGGACTGTAGCCTGCCGGGCTCCTCTGTCCATGTAATTTCCAGGCAAGAATACTGGAGTAGCCATTCCCTTCTCCAGAGAGAAGTAATGTGCTACAACTCGTCCAGACTCTGTCTTCTCAAGACATCATTGCTCTATGAATGTCTGTCATCTTGACTCCATTTCAGAAGATGAAACAAGAGTCCAAGCTTTCACTGTCTCTCACCATTCCCCAACCTGGTCTCCTTGCTGCCAATCTCTTTCTTCTCCAGGTCATTTCTGCAATGTAGGGAGTCATCTTTCAACATGGAAACCCCACCATATCACTTCCCTGCTTCCCACTGATTTTAGGATGAAGCTCAATTACAGCTTCTAAGGTAGCTCAGGATGCTGCTCCCTCCAAAGTCTCTTCTTTCGCTACTGCTCCTCCCCTGCTCTACTCCTCAGCTGTCCTGAAATTCAGTTCCTTGACTGCACCAGGCACCGTCACCTCAGGATTCACAGTCATTCATTCCCCTCCCCCTGACCTGGCCAACTCATCCTTCAGGTATCAGATTGGAGAGCTCCTCTGGGAACTTTTTCAGACCCCCTCCCTGATCTGGGTTAGGTTTGCTTCTTTTGTAACTGACAGCATCTCACACTTCTGCAGTCACGGCCTTTGTTATTCCCCAGATGACCACTCACTTAAATGTCTCCATTCCTTTTTAAGCTCCTTGATGGCAAGGACTATGCTCTCCTGTTCATCTCTGAGCCCGAGCTAGAGGTACTCAAGAATAACTATGGTATTAATGAACAAATGGACTAATGTGTGAATCCTACCAAAGACAAAAGAGATAATTCTAGAGGGTATGTATGTGGTTAGCTTTGGTTTTTCTCTTTTCTGTAATCTCTTTGATTGTTCCCATTTTTTGCACTTCATTTTCAACATTCTTTTTTCTTTTTTTTTAATTCAAGGATAATTGCTTTACAGAATTTTGTTTTCTGTCAAACCTCAACATGAATCAGCCGTGAAAGTCATGTCCAACTCTTTGCCACCCCATGGACTGCACAGTTCAGTCCATGGCTGGAATTCTCCAGGCCAGAATACTGGAGTGGGTAGCCTTTCCCTTCTCCAGGGGATCTTCCAAACCAAGGGATCTAACCCAGGTCTCCTGCATAGCAAGCGGATTCTTTATCAGCTGAGCCACAAGGGAAGACCAAGTATACTGGAATGGGTAGTCTATCCCTTCTCCAGGGGATCTTCCTGACCCAGGAATCAAACCAGGGTCTCCTGCATTGCAGGCAGATTATTTACCAATTCAGCTATAAGGGAAGCCCCTATATCCATAGGTATACATATATCCCCTCCTTTTTGAACCTCCCTCCCGTCTCCCTCCCCAGCCCACCCCTCTAGGTGATACAGAACCCTTGTTTGAGTTTCCTGAGCCATACAGCAAATTCCCGTTGGCTATTTTACACATGGTGATGTCAGTTTCTACGTTACCCTTTCCATACGTCTCACCCTCTCCTCCCCTCTCTCCATGTCTACAAGTTTATTCTCTATGTCTGTTTCTCCATTGCTGCCCTGTAAATAAGTTCTCCAGTAGCATTCTTCTAGATTCTGTATATATGTGTTAGAATACGATATTCATCTTTCTTTCTGACTCACTTCACTCTGCATAATAGGTTCTAGGTTCATCCACCTCATCAGAACGGACTCAAATGTGTTCCTTTTTATGGCTGAGTAATATTCCATTGTGTATATTTACCACAACTTCTTTATCCATTCATTGGTCAATGAACATCTAGGTTGCTTCCATGTTCTAGCTATTGTAAATAGTGCTGCAATGAACAATGGGATACATGTGTCATTTTCAATTTTGCTTTCCTAGCGCATATGCCTAGGAGTGGGATTGCTGGGTCATATGGTGGTTTTATTCCTAGTTTTTTAAGGAATCGCCATACCATCTTCCATAGTGCCTGTATCAATTTACATTCCCATCAACAGTGCAAGAGTATTCCCTTTTCTCCACACCCTCTCCAGCATTTATTGTTTGTAGACTTTTGGATGATGGCCATTTTGACTGGTGTGAGGTGATATCTCATTTAGTTTTGATTTGCAGTTCTCTAATAATGAGCAACGCTGGGCATCTTTTCATGTATTTGTTAGCCATCTGTATGTCTTCTTTGGAAAAATGTCTGTTTAGGTCTTTTTCCGATTTTTTGATTGGGTTGTTTGTTTCTCTGGCATTGAGTTGTATGAGCTGCTTGCATATTTTGGAAATTAATCCTTTGTCAGTTGTTTCATTTGTTATTATTTTCTCCCATTCTGAGGGCTGTCTTCACCTTGCCTATAGTTTCCTTTACTGAGAAAAACTTTTAAGTTCAATCAGGTCCCACTTGTTTACTTTTGTTTTTATTTCCGTTACTCTAGGAGGCAGGTCATGGAGGATCTCGCTTTGATTTATGTCATTGAGTGTTCCGCTTATGTTTTCCTCTAAGAGTTTTACAGTTTCTGGTCTTACACTTAGGTCTTTAATCCATTTTGAATTTATCTTTGTGTATGGTGTTAGGAAGTGTTCTAATTTCATTCTTTTACATGCAGCTGTCCAATTTCCCCAGCACCATTTATTGAAGAGGCTGTCTTTGCCCCATTGTATATTCTTGCCTCCTTTGTCTAAAATAAGATACCCATAGGTGCATGGGTTTGTTTCTGGACTTTCTATCTTGTTCTACTGGTCTATATTTCTGTTTTTGTGCCAGTATCATACTATCTTGATGACTGTAGCTTTGTAGTATAATCTGAAGTCAGGAAAGTTGATTTCTCCAGCTCCATTCTTTCTCAAGACTGCTTTGGCTTTTCGGGGTCTTTTGTGTTTCCATATGAACTGTGAAATTTTTCTGTGAAAAAATGCCATTGGTAATTTGATAGGGATTGCACTGAATCTGTAGATTGCATTTGGTAGTATAGTCATTTTCACAATACTGATTCTTCCTACCCTTGAACATGGAATATCTCTCCATCTGTTTATGTCGTCTTTGATTTCTTTCGGAAGTGTCTTATAACTTTCTGTGTATAGTTCTTTTGTCTCCTTAGGTAAGTTTATTCCTAGATATTTAATTCTTTTTGTTGCAGTGATGAATGAGATTGATTCCTTAATTTATCTTTCTGATTTTTCATTGTTAGTATACAGAAATGCAAGTGATTTCTGTATATTGATTTTGTATCCTGCAACTTTGCTAAATTCACTGATTAGTTCTAGTAATTTTCTGATACTATCTTTAGGGTTTTCTATGTACAGTATCATGTCATCTGCAAACAGTTAGAGCTTTACTTCTTCTTTTCCAATCTGGATTTCCTTTATTTCTTTCTCTTCTCTAATTGCTGTAGCTAGGACTTTCAAAACTGTGTTGAATAACAGTGGTGAAAGTGGACACTCTTGTCTTATTCCTGACCTTAGGGGGAATGCTTTCAGTTTTTCACCATTGAGAATAATGCTTGCTGCAGGCTTATCAAATATGGCCTTTATTATGTTGAGTTTGTTTGTTGACCTATCTAATATAGACATGTCTTAGAGTAACTGACTTCTCTGGTGGCTCAGACGATAAAGTGTCTGTCTACAATGCAGGAAACCCAGGTTTGATCCCTGGGTCAGGAAGATCCCCTGGAGAATGAAATGGCAGCCCGTTCCAGTACTATTGCCTGGAAAATCCCATGGACAGAGAGCCTGGTAGGCTACAGTCCATGTGGTCACAGAGAGTCAGACACGACTGAACGACTCCACTTTATGTTGAGGCAGGTTCCTTCTATGCCCATTTTTTGAAGAGTTTTAATCATAAGTGGGTGCTGAATTTTGTCAAAGGCTTTTTCTGCATCTATTGAGGTTATCATATAATTTTTATCTTTCAATTTGTTAATATGGTGTATCACATTGATTGATTTGTATATATTGAGGAATCCTTGCATTCCTGGAATAAACCCAACTTGATCATGGTCTGTGAGCTTTTTGATGTGCTGCTGAATTCTGTTTGCTAAAATTTGTTGAGGATTCTTGCATCTATGTTCATCAGTGATATTGGCTTGTAGTTTTCTTTTCTTGTGTTGTCTTTGTCTGGTTTTGGTATCAGGGTGATGGTGGCCTCGTACAATGAGTTTGGAAATGTTCCTTCCTCTGCTTTTTTTTGAGAGTTTAGAAGGACAGGCTCTTCTCTATTCTTCTGTGAAGCCATCTGGTCCTGGGATTTTGTTTTTTGGGAGATTTTTTTTTTATCACAGCTTCAATTTCAGTGCTTGTAATTGGGTTGTTCATAATTTCTATTTCTTCCTGGTTCAGTCCTGGAAGAGACTGAACTTTTCTAGAATCTGTCCATTTCTTCCAGGTTATCCATTTTATTGCCATATAGTTGTTCATAATAGTCTCTTATAATCGTTTGCATTTCTGCATTGTCTGCTGTAACCTCTCCTTTTTCATTTCTAATTTTGTTGATTTGATTTTTCTCTCTTTTATCTTGATGAGTCTGGCTAACGGCTTGTCAATTTTATCTTCTCAAAGAACCACTTTTAGTTTCATTAATTTTTACTTCTGTTTCTTTCATTTCTTTTTCATTTATTTCTGCTTGGATCTTTATAATTTCTTTTTGGGTTTTTTTTTTTTTTTGTTCTTTTTTTGCAGTTGTTCTAGGTGTAAAGTTAGGTTGTCTATTTGTTTGATGTTTTTCTTGTTTCTTGAGGTAGGACTGTTATTGCTATAAACTTCCCTCTTAGAACTGCTTTTGCTGCATCCCATAGGTTTTGAGTTGTCATGTTTTCATTGTCATTTGTTTCTAGAAAGTTTTTGATTTCCCTTTTGATTTCTTCAGTAACCTGATTATTTATTTAGAAACGTGTTGTTTAATCTCCATGTGTTTGTGTTTCTTACAGTTTATTTCCTGTATTTGATATCTAGTCTCATAGCATTGTGGTTGGAAAAGATGCTTGATATGGTTTCAATTTTCTTAAATTTACTGAGGTTTGATTTGTGACTCAAGATGTGGTCTATCCTGGAGAATGTTCTATGTGCACTTGAGAAGGTGTATTCTTCTGCATTTGGATGGAATGTCCTGAAGATATCAGTGAGTTCCATCTCATCTAATGTATCATTTAAACTTGTGTTTCCTTATTAATTTTTTGTTTTGCTTATCTGTCCATTGGTGTGAGTGGGGTGTTAAAGTCTCCTACTATTATTGTGTTACTGCCAATTTCTCCTTTTATGTCTGTTAGTGTTTGTCTTATGTATTGAGGTGCTCCTATGTTTGGGTGCATAGATATTTACATTTGTTATGTCTTCCTCTCGGATTGATCCCTTGATCATTACAGTGTCCTTCCTTATCTATTGTAATCTTGTTTATTTTAAGGTCTATTTTGTATAATATGAGGATTGCTACTCCAGCTTTCTTTTGCTTCTCATTTGCATGGAATATATCTTTCCATCCTCTCACTTTCAGTCTGTATGTGTCTTGAGGTCTGAAGTGGGTTTCTTGTAGATAGCGTATATATGGGTCTTGTTTTTGTATCCATTCAGCCAGCCTGTGTCTTTTGGTTGGAGCATTTAATTCATTTACATTTAAAGTAATTATTGATATATATGTACCTGTTGCCATTTTCTGAATTGTTTGGGGTTGATTTTGTAGATCTTTTTACTTCTCTTGTATTTCTTGACTATATAAGTCCCTTTAATATTTATTGTAAAGCTGGTTTGGTGGTACTGAATTCTCTTAACTTTTGCTTATCTGAAAAGTTTTTTATTTCTCCATCAATTTTGAATGAGATCCTTGCTAGGTACAGTCATCTTGATTGTAAATTTTTTTCCCCTTTCAGTACTTTAAATATATCCTGCCATTCCCTTCTGGCCTGCAGAGTTTCTGCTGAAAGATCAGCTGTTAAGCATATGGGGTTTCCCTTGTATATTACTTGTTTCTTCTCCCTTGCTGCTTTTAATATTCTTTCTTTGTGTTTAATCTTTGTTAGTTTGATTAGTATGTGTCTTGGTGTGTTTCTCTTTGGGTTTATCCTGTATGGCGCTCTTTGTGCCTCTTGGACTTGATTGACTATTTCCTTTTCCATGGAAAAGGAAATTTTCAACTATAATGTATTCAAAAATTTTCTCATACCATTTATTTTTTCTCTTTTTCTTCTGTGACTCCTATAATTCAAATGTTAGTGCATCTGATATTGTCCCAGAGGTCTCTGAGACTATCCTCAGTTCTTTTTATTCTTGTTTACTTTATTCTGCTTTTTGTAAATTATTTCCACCATTTTATCTTCTAGCTCACTGATTTGTTCATCTGCTTCAGATATTCTGCTATTGATTCCTTCTAGAGTATTTTTAATTTCAGTAATTGTGTTGTTTGTCTCTGTATGGTTCTTTTTAAATTTTCTAGGTCTTTATTAATTGATTCTTGCATTTTCTCCATTTTGTTTTCAAGGTTTTTGATCATCTTCACTTTCAATATCTTGAATTCTTTTTCAGGTAGTTTGCCTATTTCCTCTTCATTTATTTGGACTTCTCTGTTTCTAATTTGTTCCTTTATTTGTGTAGTATTTCTCTTCCTTTTCATTATTTATTTTTTTAACTTATTGTGTTTGAGGTCTCCTTTTCCCAGGTTTCAAGGTTGAATTCTTTCTTCCTTTTGGTTTCTGCCCTCCTAAGGTTAGTCCAGCGGTTTGTGTAAGCTTCCTATAGGGTACAATGCCCTATTGTATTTTTGTTTGTTTTGAGTTTTTGTTTGTTTGTTTGTTTCTCCTCTGATGGGCAAGGCTGAGTGGGGGGGTACTCCTGTCTGCTGATGATTGGGTTTGTATTCTTGTTTTGTTTGTTGTTTAGATGAGGTGTCCTGCACAGGGTGCTACTGGTGGTTGGGTGATGCCAGGTCTTGTATTCAAGTGGTTTCCTTTGTGTGAGTCCCACTATTTGATACTCCCTAGGCTTAGTTCTCCGGTAGTCTAGGGTCTTGGAGTCAGGGCTCCCACTCCAAAGGCTCAGGGCTTGATCTCAAATGGATCTTCCATGCCACTATTAGCCAGTTTAGGAAGATGATATAATTTCCCCTGGCAATCCTACTTGGCCTGCTGGCCGCCAGGCTGATGCCCCATTTTCAACATTCTTGCTTTTAGCTTTCTAGTCTTTACATGTATTTTTAACCAACATACATCTCTCTAGGGGCCTCCCCAGTGGCTCAGTGCAGGAGACATGGGTTATGACCCCTCATGTGGGAAGATCCCACATGCTGTGAAGCAGCTAAGCCTGTGTGCCTCCACTACTGAGCCCCCGTGCTGCAGTGACTGAAGCCTGTGCACCCTATGGCCTGTGCTCCACAAGAGAAACCACTGAGAGGAGTGGCCGTGCACCACGGCCAGAGAACAGCCCTGCTCTCCACAACTGGAGAAAAGCCCACACCGCAATGAAGAGCCAGCACAGCCATAAATGAAAAATAAAACTATAAAACAAACAGACGTACACCTCTCCATTATTCTGTGTTCTTCATACCAAGCAGCAATACACAATGGTTCTTTCTCTAAGTTTAGGCCCTCTTCTTCAGTCTTTTTCACCTCCACTTGCTCCTAGTTCAATTTTGTGTTTACCAGCATCTACGGTTATACATTACTCTGTAGTGTTTGTTACTGACTATAATAGTTTTCTTTTATGATTCATTACAGTTCATTTATTATACAGCTATAATTAAGGATAGTTAAGTCTAACCGACAATGTAAAGTTCCTTAGAGCATTTAAAATTCAAGCTAATAAGCCTTCAAGTATTTTTGAAGACATTCTGTGGACATTTTCCAGGAGTGTAATGCTAACCAAGAAGTCTGAAGAAGAAGCATCTATTATTTAAAGAGAAGAGGGGCAGTGTTTTCACACAGCTGACTTTTCTTGGCTACTGACCATTCTTTTCTGTTCTGTGGAGAATACAGACAAGATGAAAGGGTCATGACATTCCATGAGTAAATAACTCATGTAAGTACCTGAATTATAAGTTAGGAAAAATTATTTTCCAGTGATTAAAACAGCCTTCTAGAAGCTTGTGTTATTGTATCCAAATTCTTATTCCTCTGGAAGATCCAGCCACACAGCTGATGAGTTTTGATAATTTCATTGAATCTGATTTGTCTTTTATTAATATCAGTGATCAGTACACGAGCTGTCACTGAACTGCTAATGCTAATATATTCTTATTAATTCAAAAGATATGCATTTGATTAATCTGTCATGAAAAGACCAACATTCACTCTTAAGAAAAGGTGACATTAAGCCAAGAAGGTCACAGTAAGTATCTAAAGGAAAAGGGGACCAAACAAAGGATAACTTGTTCTTCTTTGCAGGTAGCCAAATGTCAAAGCCTTTGACTGTGTGGATCACAAGAAACTGTGGAAAATTCTGAAAGAGATGGGAATACCAGACCACCTAACCTGCCTCTTGAGAAATCTGTATGCAGGTCAGGAAGCAACAGTTAGAACTGGACATGGAACAACAGACTGGTTCCAATTAGGAAAAGGAGTACGTCAAGGCTGTATATTGTCACCCTGCTTATTCAACTTATATGCAGAGTACATCATGAGAAACGCTGGGCTGGAAGAAGCACAAGCTGGACTCCAGACTGCTGGGAGAAATATCAATAACCTCATATATGCAGATGACACCACCCTTATGGCAGAAAGTGAAGAGGAGCTAAAAAGCCTCTTGATGAAAGTGAAAGAGGAGAGTGAAAAAATTGGCTTAAAGCTCAACATTCAGAAAACGAAGATCATAGCATCTGGTCCCATCACTTCATGGGAAATAGATGAGGAAACAGTGGAAACAGTGTCAGACTTTATTTTTTGGGGCTCCAAAATCACTGCAGATGGTGATTGCAGCCATGAAATTAAAAGATGCTTACTCCTTGGAAGAAAAGTTATGACCGACCTAGATAGTATATTCAAAAGCAGAGACATTACTTTGCCGACTAGGGTCCATCTAGTCAAGGCTATGGTTTTTCCTGTGGTCATGTATGGATGTGAGAGTTGGACTGTGAAGAAGGCTGAGCGCCGAAGAATTGATGCTTTTGAACTGTGGTGTTGGAGAAGACTCTTGAATGTCCCTTGGACTGCAAGGAGATCCAACCAGTCCATTCTGAAGGAGATCAGCCCTGGGATTTCTTTGGAAGGAATGATCCTAAAGCTGAAACTCCAGTACTTTGGCCACCTCATGCGAAGAGTTAACTCATTGGAAAAGACTCTGATGCTGGGAGGGACTGGGGGCAGGAGGAGAAGGGGATGACAGAGGATGAGATGGCTGGATGGCATCACTGACTCGATGGACATGAGTCTGAGTGAACTCCGGGAGATGTTGATGAACAGGGAGGCCTGGCGTGCTGCGACTCATGGGGTCGAAAAGAGTCGGACACGACTGAGCGACTGAACTGAACTGAAACGGGTGGCAGCATAGGAGTCATTGAGAGTATGGGCTCCAGGGTCTAACCAGACCTGGGTTTGGTTCCAAGCTTTACAATATACTGCCTATCAGGTATCCAGAGAAAGTTACTTAATTCCTCTAAATCTAATACTATAAAATGGCAATAGTGGTACTTAACAAATAGGATTTTTATGAAGATTAAAGGAGATAATACATAGAATTTAAAATTTGAGCCTAGTCCCAGGTAAATGTTCAGAACTTTATCTAAATAAACTATTTTCTGTTATCTTTAAATGGCAACCCAATCCAGTATTCTTGCCTGGAAAACCCCATGGACAGAAGAGTCTGGCTGGTTTCAGGCTATGCAGTCACAAGCATTGGACATGATTTAAAGACTATACCACCACCAATTATGCTTTGTACAAACACGTGACATGACATCCTTTAAAATGTAAAATGTTAGTTACATGTAAGGCTGTATGCGATATCTGTAAATCTCTATGTGAACATGACATTTGGGAACTGTTATCTACATGCTGTAGAAACTATTTGGAACTGCTATGCACATGTAGCTACATCTAGTGATGGTGATTAAATCATGGTCATTCCAGGGTCTCCTGTGGGCACAGTGCTTACTTGCTTTACTTCATTACATTAGTTTCATTCAATAACTAAAATATGAAGAATTGATGAGCCTACAAAAGATCGATTCACACATACCAAAAATAAACTTACATACATTAATACAATGTCCAAAATTTATTACTTAAAATATGGCACACATCATAGACAAATGCTCAACAAATCACTGGATTTGTGATGTAGGTTCACTGAGCTGTCAATTTAAACTAAAAGCCTGAAATTTCAACATACAGAAGAGATGAGCAGCTGTAGAAACAACTTTCTGAAAATATATAATATTATCTACCAGCTGGAAAACCAATTATTTATGGAAAATATTCAAAATTGGACATTACTCAATAACTGCAAAAGTTGATAGAAAGATATAATTAGCATTTAGTAAAGGGTTAAAATGTTTTAAATAACAAATATTTAGAAGAGAATGGCAACCTGTTCCAGTATTCTTGCCTGGAGAATCCCACGGACAGGGGAGCCCGGTGGGCTACAGTCCACGGGGTTGCAAAGAGTCTGACACGACTGAGTGACTGACACTTTCAGTAGTTTTTAGCTACTGTCAGAAACAATCTTTTAAAGTATGATGTTCATTCACCTTGAAAAGAAAATACTAGCTTGGACATTTCTAGATAATCATGGAGAATCAGTTAAAAACTCCCAAACATGTGTGAAAACATATATGACTTGTCTGTTATTGAGACAATCAGTTCAGTTCAGTTCAGTTCAGTCGCTCAGTCGTGTGCAACTCTTTGCGACCCCATGAATCGCAGCACGCCAGGCCTCCCTGTCCATCACCAACTCCCGGAGTTCACTCAGAGTTGCGTCCATCGAGTCCGTGATGCCATCCAGCCATCTCATCCTCGGTCGTCCCCTTCTCCTCCTGCCCCCAATCCCTCCCAGCATCGGTTAAAATTGGGAGTGGCTCATCTTGCTTTATATTATTTGTCACAATCTGTCTATGACTTGATAAATGGGTCCTGCTCAGGTCTCAGGAACATTAAGAACCCAGAAAAGCCAGCACAGACTAGATCCCAATGTAATAAAAAGACACAGGGTGCAGAGTCAGAAGACCTTGCTCTAAGCACAAGTCGACCTTTTGCTAACTGTGTGACCTGTGTCATTCATTCACCCACCTACTTCAGATACTGCTGATATCAAGGGGCAAAACAGATATGCCCCTTGGAGAGAGCTCACTCAATAAGGCTTACTAAACACCCTAAAAATGGGGAGGACCATAACTATAGCAAAGAATTTAAATCAGGCATCACAATGGAAAATTCATGATTACCATCTTCATGGAACAGACAGCCTTTAGGTCTGTTTTTTGTTTGTTTGTTTGGTTTTTGGTCCACAAAACAGGAATAGAAAGCACTTATTATGTTGTACACATTTGAAATTAAAAGAAAAACACTACCTTATCAGAATAAACCATTTGGCAACCAATTCTCTTTAAGTTCAAGGTTCTCAGAACAAAGCTTGCCTATTTCACAATATCTTCACTGATATATTTACTGGTCCTTCAGAAGAAGCCAAATATTTGTGTAACTATAAACCTTCTTCAAATATCTTGAGTCTTGGTATGGATCTTAATATTCCTAAGTGGGTCCCTGTGTTTGGCAGAGAACTCTTCAAACCATTTTAAGACTGCTTGCTTTTTGAATAGGTTTTAACCTATGAGTTTCTTGGAGTAAGTCAGAATAGATTCAGTAGAAAATCTCTTGACAGATGGTCCTTAACTGACTGGATGAATAAATTGGCCTTCTCCATCTCCTCTGTAAAATACACTGACTGACACGGTGGTCAAACGAAGGCTGGAGGTTGCCCTCTGGCATCCTGGAGCATTCAGTTCCTTCCTGGGAACTTTATGCTTAAACTGCTAAAGCCACTGTTCTTGTTACTGTATAATAATTATGCTATATATATATATATATGACTATTATATATATGTAATTTGGGGGCTTCCCTGGTGGCTCAGTGATAAAAAATCTGCCGGCCCATGCAGGGAGACTAGCGTTCGATCCCTGGGTCTAGACGATCTCCTGAAGGAGGAAATGGCAACCCACTCCAGTATTCTTGCCTGGGAAATCTCATGGACAAAAGAGCCTGGTGGGCTATATATAGTCCACAGGGGTCACAAAACAGCTGGACACAACTTAGTGACTGAAACAGCAACAATATATACGTTTAAATATCACGTTGGCTAATGAAAGATGAGTGTGAAAATTCAAAGCTATTTTTCTGAAAGTTTAGTGAAATCAAATGAAAGAAGCAAGTTGCTGAAAGAAATTTGCTATTGAATTATCTATGTATAATATAACTGGAAGATTGGAGAAATAAAAATTTACAACGATTTTGCACTCAAGACTGTATGGCAACTGTCTAAAAATTCTTCCACTTTCGTACTTCCCTGGAGGCACAGTGGATAAGAGTCTGCCTGCCCATGCAGAGGACACAGGTTTGATTCCTGGTCTGGGAAGATTCCACATGCCACAGAGCAACTAAGCCCACACAGCACAACTACTTTGCCTGAGTTCTAGAGCCTGCAAGCTGCAACTATTGAGCCCATGTGCCTAGGGCCTATGCTCTGCAAAAGGAGAAATCACGACAATGAGAAGTCTGCACGTGCCAATGAAGACCCAGCGAAGCCAAAAATAATTTTTAAAAAAGTTCTTCCACTTTAAAGAGACTAAACAGGAAAATCTTGTGCTTACATATGTAGAAGGTGACACAGAATTCTAATCAGTGTACACAAACTCCAAGAAAAGGCCCTGGGCTTACACCAGATTGGCAAATAACTGTTCATGTGCATCTTTAAGTTAAATACATTATTTAAGTCATGCAGTATCTTTCTTTCTTTTTTTTTTAAGTGATTCACCCAGATTTTCAACTAATAAGAAAACACGTGGTCCCAATCAGGTTAGGACGATAACTGTACAAACAGTCCCAGGAATCTCTAGGAATATGGAGTTTCTTTATTGCTCTTTCTGATTTCTTTTTTATTGTCTAACATTTTGTCAATGGTAATTCTTTGCTTAATTAAAAACTCTTTTTCACGCAAAACATGTATATATAAATTTCAGGTATCCTGAAGCAAAGAGAAAAGAAGGTCAAATAAATTCACTCATGTGTTGTTTATTTAGCTAGCAATTTTAATTCTGCCTTTTGCATCTCTCTTTCTGGCGTGAGGACACCTACTTATCTGTAAAATTGGTTTCACTGGGGTTCAATGAACATGAACCTCCCAGTAACAGAGCTGGATCTTTCGTATGTAAAGGCTGATTCTAGGGCAGCAGAACCCTCCCATGTGTGCACAAGGTTTCCTTTTACTAATCTGCTTCTCCTCCTGTATATTTTGGGAAATGACACAAGTCCACCTCTCTGTCTGGGTCTTAAAGGGACTGTGACTCAAAGCACTTCACTGGGGATGCCCAGGGGCTGTGCATGACCGGACACTGTCAAAGCAGTTTTGAGAAACCTCCTCCTCAACTGAGAAATCCACTGTGAGAAACCTGTAGCTTGTATCGAACAAAGAAATTAAGTTAGTGAAACATCAGAAAGACAAGTCTGTGTCAGTCTCAGTATCAAACACAGGTCACCCTTCTTTACCAGAATAATAACAACAACCAAAAAGAGGTTTTACAGGAAAGGACCACTTGAAAGCAGTAAGATGGGATGTATGGTTAGTCTCATTTTAGCCTTTCCTTTTACCTTTCTTTCTGTGAGTTGGGGTGGGGAAAACTGGCTCTGACCCAGTTCAAAGTCCAGGTCAACAGCCAATAGACTTATGGTTATTCCTCAGTAAACATATCTTTGACTTCCACATCCCCGGATTAATGCTGGATGGCATTTCCACCACAGTGCAGGCAAGCAGTGTGGATATGCTCAGAGACTGTTGGGTGTACCTGGCTTTCCCAGGCCCTTCGATGGCTGGGAGATTCCTGGACAAGGAAAGGACCCACCAGGATATGGCCCTGAGCTCTCTAGGCAGCTGAATCGCTAGTGTAGACACTGCCAGTGGTAACCATTCAGTTTTTTTTTCATGGAAGAACTTCCTACAGCTCTACCTGTAAAAGGGAAATAAAACTAAAGACTCAACCTCAGAGAAAAACAAAATGGTAAATCCTGAATCTTCTGCTTAATTTCAAAACTGTTCTTGAACCACTTAAAAGATGTAGTGGGTGGAACTGTGGCCACTGCAAGAAGAGAGGCTTATGTCCTAACTCCTGGAACTGTTCATATGAATGTGACCTTCTTTGGAAAAAGGGACTTTGCAGATACAATTAGGTTGAGGATCTCAAGACAAAATCCTCCCAGGTTAATCAGGTGAGCCCAAAATCCAAGACAAATGTCCTTACAAGAGACAAGAGAAGACACAGAGGAGAATGCCACGTGAAGATGGAGGCCAAGGCTGGAGGCATGCAGCCATTTGCCTTGCAACCTCCAGAGCCTCCCCAGCAGCTGGACGAGGAAAGGAAGGACTCTCCTCTGAGGCCTTGGGAAAAAAGCGGGGAACCTTGATTTCAGACTTCCAACCTTCACAACTGTGAGAGAACACAGTTCTGTTGAGTGAAGCAACCCAGTTTGTGATAGTTTGTTATAGGAAAGTAATATATTGGGCTTCCCAGGTGGTGCCAGTGGTAAAGAATCCTCCTGCTGATGGAGGAGAGTAATATATTAACAGAAGGCTGGTAGGAAAGCCTATCAGGAGACTGGTGGGAAAATGTCAAGCAACAGCTCCTGGAAAATAGAGAAATCTACGTGTCAATATCAAAAGCACGATTCTGAAGACTGAAGTGAGCAGGACAGAGGTTGGAAACCTCTTCTAAATGCATGCCTGAGCCCCAAGACCTGATGTTTAAGAATCTGAAGCCTGGATCAGTGGCCAAATCTGGTCTGGGTCAGAATCATCTGGCAAACTTTTAAAAATGCTGACTTCTCCACGTGAAGGTGGTTGATTCTGAATTTCTGGGGTCAGATTTGAGATACTGTGGTTTTGAAAAGTCTTGCATGTGATTCTGATAACCCAGCCTTTGTAAGAATAACTGGCCTAGATGCTCTGCCCCTCCCTTAAATGTTTGAGAGGTAAATCTGAAGCCAACTTTTTTAAAAACAGACATGTTTTTAATGTTGCTGTTGTTCAGTCGCTGTCATGTCTGACTCTTTGTGACCCCATGAACTGCAGCACACCAGGCGTCCCTGTCCTTCACCATCTCCCAGAGTGTGCTCAAACTCATGTCCATTGAGTCAGTGATGCCATCCAACCATCTCATCTTCTGTCGCCCCCTTTTCCTCCTGCCCTCAATCTTTCCCAGTATCAGGTCTTTTCCAATGAGTTGGCTCTTCACATCAGGTAGCCAAAGTATTGGAGCCTCAGCTTCAGCATCAGTCGTTTTAATACTCAAGGTTAATTTCCTTTAGGATTGACTGGTTTGATCTCGCTGTCCAAGAGGCTCTCAAGAGTCTTCTCCAGCACCATAGTTTGAAAGCATCAACTCTTTGGTACTCAGCCTTCTTTACGGTCCAACTCTCACATGCATCCATACATGACTACTGGAAAGACCATCAGTTCAGTTGCTCAGTTATGTCAGAGTCTTTGTGACACCGTGAACTGCAGCATGCTGGGCTTCCCTGTCCATCATCAGTTCCCAAGGGTTTGCTCAAACTCATGTCCATCGAGTTGGTGATGCCTTCCAACCATAGCTTTGACTATACAGATCTTTGCTGGCAAAGTGATACTTCTGTTTTTAATACACTGTCTAGGCTTGCCATAGCTTTTCTTCCAAGGAGCAAGCGTCTTTTAATGTTTTTAATAGGCTAGTTTTTATTTTAAAAATCCATTCTATTGTGTATGGAAAGACGACAGAGATGCATTATAAAGTATTAAACAATACAGGAAAGCACAAAGATGAAAGTAAAAATCACCCAGATTCACCATCTTCCACACATTTATCCCCAGCACTTACTGGCACACAGATGTATGCGTACAGTTTAACCTCACAACTCCAAGTGTGGTCCACAGGCCAGCAGCACTGGCAAAGAGCTGGGGAATTGTCAGTTTTGACAGTGGCTCAGAACCTCAGATCCCAACCCAATCTTTCTGAATGGGAACCTACATTTGCATGTAAGTATTTGAGAAGCATTGATTTCACATAACTGACAACATACTATGTCAAAGAATACACTTGTTCTTTAACTTACTTTTTTTCACACATCAAGGTGTTATAAACATCTGTCCTCAATAATAAACACAGAGCTATATGATCTTTGTTAATGGGTATGTGATATTCCTTTATGTACCAGAATTTATTTAATCTGTCCCCTTTTTATGATTTCTATTTTCACACGTTTTTCATACAACTGCAAACACTCCTGATACAGGAATCCTCGAGAATACATCTTTCTGTCTTGCCAATATTATTTTTGGGCAAATCCTGAGAAGTATGTTTGATAAATCCAATGATGGGCACACTTACTGTTTGGATATATAATGCCGGATACCTTCACCAAATATTGCACCAGTGTATAGACTGTATATGTATACACTAGCGACACAGGGGTTATCACAATAATTTTAATCTCTGCCTATCTGATACTTAAACATGGCAGTTCATTGATATCTTCCTGCATTTTTCTAAAAACAATTAAAAATGGAATATCTTTTCATACATTTATTGGCCATCTGTATCACTCTCTTTGTGAACTGTCCAGGATGAAGAATCTGCAGAATTACAGAGTTTTGAAATACTCTCTAATCACAATGAAAAGACAAGAAGAAGAAAAAGAAGGAAGGGAACAGAGAACATGCCATAAAAAGGATAATCAAAAGATTAGTTTGTGTGTTTATTTATAGACACTGGTTACAGCAATCCAGTGATTAGGCAAATTAATGCAGCTGTGTACAATCGCAGTTCTGGGATCAGCCCCCACATCTTTTTCAAACGACGACGCCACCTGTCACTTAAGTATTTTGCATTTGCCTTTTATGTTACATACATTTCATGATGATTCCCATTTAAAAGGCATCATTAGTTAACCCTTTGGAGTCTGGCATGATATGGTTTCCCTACTAGTATCTCTCTTAGAGTCAGGAACAATGAGCAAACCTCCCGCTGGGCAGGCAGGAGAAACAGTGTTTGCCTCTGAAAAAGAACACTCCTCTCCAAATGGTCACTTTTTAGGAAAGAGAACAGCTGTACCCACATCACTGGGTGTAAAACTATTCCCAGCTTGGCACCAGCTGAGAAAAATGGGGGTCAGAGGTGGTGGGTGGGCTGGACATAAGCAGGGCATACAGAGCGGGCTTCATTCCACAGGACATGCGTTGCCCTCATGTCCCCTGCCTGCTCTGTCACAGAGGCAGCCCCCACAGGCTCACACCTTGTACACAGACCCTCTAGCCCTAACAAATGGCAGAGGCCTTCTCACAGGGCCCCCGGAAATCTCCTTCAATCTGAAGATGATGCCAAATGGGGGTCAGACGTCATGCACTGGCTGGAAGCGAGCTGAACATGCAGACCAGGCCTTGTCCTGCAGATTCTCAACTCAGTACACCAAGGCCGCACTCCAACCTGAAGGTCTGACGGCCTGGTGGTCACGATGATGAAAACCCAACTCCCCCGCCACTGCCATCCTCTGCTGGCCACAGTTCTGCTTATAGACCGAACGGTAACAAATCAGCCATCTTCATTTACTGAGCATTTTTCATGAACAGTAACAGCAGTGCGCCAGGCACTGGGGAGGTGGTGGCGAGGAGAGAAAGTGTTCAGACCCCACTCTGCGGGATGTGAACAGCCTGACGGAGGTCTTAGTCACCACATTTCAGGAAGTGAAAGCGAGCAGGTCCCACTGTAGAGCCTGAAGAAAGGAATTTTCAGATAAAAAGCTAAGCCTGACCTTCTACAGCAGGTCCTGTGTAAACATATGAAGCATACAAGCCTTCAGAACTATGCAGCCTAAAATAGATTTCAATAGCCGCTAGAATGGGAGTGTTGTGCACAATAGATTCTTCCGGGTTTTAAAGGGACAGGGAGCTCTGGAACACAGCTCCAAAATGTGGGTCAGAGCAAGGAAGCTCACTGTTGCAACTGAAAGATACTCCCTACACTCCAGTCAGAGTGCAGCAGGGAGGGAGCCTGGGGGCTGCCCGATGCAGACTGGAATATTTGGACAGGGGATGCAAAGAGCAGAAAAAACGAAGGCCTTTAAACAAAGAGAAAAAGATTCCCTGATAGCTCAGAGGTAAAGAATCTGCCTGCAATTTAGGAAATGTAGATGTTTGTTGGATCCTTTGATCAGGAAGATCCCCTGGAGGAGGAGATGGCAACCTGCTCCAGTATTCTTGCCTGGAGAACCCCATGGACAGAGAAGCCTAGTGGGCTACAGTCTAAAGGGTCACAGAGTCTGACATGACTGAGCTATTGAGAATGCATGTGTGTGTGTGTGTCTGTGTGTGTATAATGACCTAAGTGAAGTGAATGGCTATTCTACCTCTGTGAATAAGGTTCAAAAAGAATATTTAACTTCACAGTAAATCAGTGTAAAACTGTGAAAGATCTCTCTCAATCAGTGTTTGGCACATGTACTGTTGAGTTTTTTTGTCCTGCTCTTAAACGGTGATACCTTCTTGAATAATTTAAGGGCAAAAGTGATGTGGACCATTCAGTCTAGAACCAATTCTAAAATAGTAAGAGGCGGCCAGATGCCTGGTTTAGGTGAAAAGGAACACCTCTCTCCCAGTGTTCACTCTTGAGGAAAGATAAAAGTTGTATGCACTTCACGGGGTATAGAACAGGTTCCTGGCTCAGAAACAACTAAAAAACATGGGGGTCAGATGTCATGCACTGCCTGGACATGATCAGAACATGCCGATCAGGCTTCGTCCTGTGGATTCTCAACTCAGTACACCATGGCTGTCCTCCAGTCTGAGGATCTGACAGCCCAGTGGTCAAAAAAGACAGAATCACAACATGAGCGTGGAGGCCAATTTTTGCTCCTCCAACCTCAGTCAACCTGACTGGCCAGGGAAGAGGCATCCTCTGTTCCCTTCCCTGCTTACGGGGTGGGGGTGGGGACAGGGACAGCGAGTTGCTGACAACTCCTCCCGCACAAAGAGTTGTTCACACCGCAAAAGTGTTTACTGCTCACAAGCGCCGCTCAAAATTAATTCACAGCGGCAACACTGAGAAGAAAGCTTTGACAGACTGTCTTATGTGTTGACACAGTTATAAGTTGTTAGATAAAAAAAGCAACACACTTTCCCTCTTTTCCAGCCCATACAACATCCAAAGTTGCTTCCAAGAGAACACAGGAGCTGTGTCTGAGAGGCTGAATGCCACCCTGCAGGTGAGGACGGCCCGTTCTGGGGGTGATGGCTTGGGGTGCGAGAGGAAGGTGGGCCCTGGTTTTGAGGGGATGCGGGAGTGCTGAGCCTCTCACGCAGCCTCAGTGACAACTGGTCACGGTGGTAGTTCTCCCTTCCAGAGCCCCTCCCTGTAGCGCTAGCCTTGGTGCCAGGGTACCTCTCAGGTTTCACAAGGCACAAATAATTGATTCACCGTGTTGTGTTACACTCAGGTGTGCCACAAAGTGATTCAGTTACACACACACACATGCATATATACCTTTTCTTATTCAGATTCTTTCCATTATAGGTTATGGCAAAATACTGAATGCAGTTCCCTGGGCAATACAGTAGGTCCCTGTTGGTTATCCAATTTTTATATAGTAGTGTGTATATGTTTGGAGAAGGAAATGGCAACCCACTCCAGTGTTCTTGCCTGGAGAATCCCTGGGACGGCGGAGCCTGGTGAGCTGCCGTCTATGGGGTCGCACAGAGTCGGACACGACTGAAGCGACTTGGCAGCAGCAGCAGCAGTGTGTATATGTTACTCACGAAGTCCTAATTTCTCTATATTCCTCCTTCCCCTTTAGGGACTTCCGGTGGCATAGTGGTAAAGAACCTGCCTGCAATGCAGGAGACCCAGGTTTCCTTCCCCTTTGGTAACCGTAAGATTAAAACAACACTCTGTTACTTATTAGGACTTCAGGGAGGCTGGGGAGATACCATTCGCTAGCTCACAGAGGATTTACATTAAAGTCAGAAAGAATGCAGTGTGATTCAATGATCTTCAGCCACTTGAGATAATTAGAGTGAAAAAAGAAGCCGGGTGGGACAGCAAATATTTGGCCTTCTCTCCCTGATGTTTTACAGTCTCTGGCTGGCTCAGCGCTGTGTGATCAACGTGTTGTGTTTGAAGGTTTTTTTTTTCGGTTGGGCAGAGTGTCTTCTGTGTGAGGAGTCACGTGCCTTAGAAAATGAAGACTACTACAACTGGTCCTCTGGATCTTCAGGTTCGCCACCCAGAATCAACCAAACACAGGTTGAACATATTTGGGGAAAAAAATTCCAGAAAGTTCCACAAAGCACAAAACTTAAATTTGCTATATGCTGGCAACTATTTGCATAGCATTGACACTATATTGGGTACTATAAGTAGTCTAGAGATTATTTAAACTATACAGGAGAATGTGCATAGGTTAAATGCAGATAATATGCTATTTTCTATAAGGGACTCGAGCATCTGTGAATTTTGGTAACTGAGGGAATCCTGGAACCAACCCCCCATGGATACTGGGGGACAATGGTAACTGTGCTTCCTGGGATCACAAATTGCTCTTTATGTCAAAACTAAGCAATGCAAGAGCTGTCTTTAGGTAGGCTACATTTATGTATTAATATCTGTGGAAAATAAAGTTTGTATGGAGCTGACCCAAAGGAAAACTGTGAATGGGGAATATTCTCTGATACCCCAGGGATGTTTTTCACACAAGCCCCTCACCCCCATCTTTACTGGCCCAGCCACAGTCCAGAGGTCCCCAGAGAGCTCTTCCAATTTTGTTACTCACCCCCTCCTTGGCCCATCCTTTTCCCTCCCTTTCATTCTTCATCATCATGAAACTCCCCTCTGGTTTGGTATCAAGAAGAAGGCAGAGGAAAGAGTCATTTTAGTAAAGAAATGACTGGTGGGATAAAGTAGTCATCCCCCTAAGTCTTGGGGGTTTCTTAGACTATACCTTGAGTTGGTGGTATTCTTGTTGGAGGATGAGATGCACAGAGAAGTCTTAAAACACAGAGGAGAGAAGGGTTCTCAGAGTGCCTGGAAATCAAGGATAAAGTGGTCTGTTTAACCTGAATAGTCCAGCCCAGTATTCAAGTGTTTAAATCTGTAGCCAGCAAGAGGCTGGCTTGATGGTGAAAGTCACGTGTTAGAAGAATGGGTCCCACCAATGATGGTGATGCTGACCCAGCGCTAACACTGCCAAAGCATTTCATCTCTGCTGGGCACTGTGCTGTGTGCTTTTATGTATGTAGACTCATCCAGTGTGGGCACATCTTGTTTTATTATAGTTTGCTTTATTATACTGAGCAGATATTGTCTTTTTCACAAATAGGATGTTGGTGGCAACCCTGTGGTGTCAGATGATGGCTGGCATTTTTCAGAAGCAAAGTACTTTTTAATTAAGGTTATGTTCAAAGTTTTATTAGACATAATGCTATTGCACATTTAACAGGCTACAGTATAGTGTGAACATAACTTATATGTCCTGGGAAATGAAAAAAACAACAACTATGTGACTTCCTTTATTGCACTATTCCCTTTGTTGCAGTGGTCTGGAACCAAAGCCATAATATCTCTGAGGTCCACCTCCAAAACCTTGAGAGCCTGGGGTTCTGTTATTCTCATTTCCCAAGGTGGATACTGAGGCTCCAAGAGATTAGGTAACTTGCTTTAAGGCTACAACGGTTAACAAAAAGTGACAGGATTGGAACTGAGAGCAACTGAGTCTGGAACCAGTATCCTTCCATCATCTTCAGTGGTTTCACCTCAGTATGCTGCTGCTGCTGCTGAGTTGCTTCAGTCATGTCTGACTCTGTGCGACCCCATAGACGGCAGCTCACCAGGCTCCTCCGTCCTTAGGATTCTCCAGGCAAGAACACTGGAGTGGGTTGCCATTTCCTTCCCCAATGCATGAAAGTGAAAGGTCAAAGTAAAGTCGCTCAGTCGTGTCCAACTCTTTGTGACCCCATGAACTGCAGCCTACCAGGCTCCTCCGTCCATGGGATTTTCCAGGCAAGAGTACTAGAGTGGGTTGCCATTGCCTTCTCCGTCACTCCAGTGTAAACCAGTGTAAATTGTGAACAACCAGCTCCAGTCAGCACCCGGATTTTCCATGATGGAACACCCAGAAGCCATATCCTGGATCCAAAGCCTCTTCTCATGTGAATGCAGAGGAGTAAGGACACAGAATTTGAATGCAGCAGGTCTGGTTAGGATCCTGACACTCTCCCTGGCTAGTTCTTTGACCTGAAGTTAATCTCTGAACTTCCATTTTCTCATCTGTAGAGTTTATCTGATACTTCCCGGTTCACAGAGTTGTTGTGAGTATTCAATAAGGAACATGAAAAATTTTTTCAGACACACAGGTTGCTTAGATGTTATTATTACTGCAGTCTTTTAGTGGGAAAGGAAATGGTAACCCATTCCAGTATTCTTGGCTGGAGAATCCCATGGACAGAGAAGCCTGGTAGGCTACAGTCCAGGGGGCTCGCAAAGAGCTGGACACGACTGAGCGACTTCACTTTCACTTTCACCACTCCTTCCGGGCTTCCCTGGGACTCAGTGGTAAAGAATCCACCTGCAACACAGGAGATGCAGAAGATTCGAGTTCGATCCCTGAGTCAGGAAGATCCCCTGGAAGAGAGCATGACAACCCACTCCAGTATTCTTGCCTGCAGAATCCCATGGACAGAGGAGAATGGTGGGCTACAGGCTATAGAGTCACAAAGAGTCAGACACGACTGAAGCAGCTGGGCATGCATGCACGCAGAAAACTAACCTTCACACAGGTACCAACTAGCCCAACCTGGGAAAATCCAAGAGAAGAGTCTCAGAATGACCACTGGGGAGAAGAGAGAAGCAACTAGCTGATTATACTGGCATTTACCAGTAGTGACTTCCCTGGTGGCTCAGACAGTAAAGCGTCTGCCTACGGTGCGGGAGACCCAGGTTCAATCCCTGGGTCAGGAAGATCCTCTAGAGAAGGAAATGGCAACCCATTCCAGTACTCTTCCCTGGAAAATCGCATGGACAGAGGAACGCAGAAGGCTACAGTCCATGGGGTCACAGAGTTGGACACGACTGAGCGACTTCACTTTCTTTCTTTACCAGTAATAAGGAAGTTTCAACCCAAAAGCCAACACGTGAAGATGGATTCTGTGATACGTGGATGACGGACATGAACATTCAGTGAATTCCGAGCAGGTGATCCTTTCCACACTCACAGGCTGCCTGGAGACCTGCATGTCAGCTGTTGAACTAGACGAGTTTATGAGGGATCATTTTCTTATTGGTGATAATACTTATGCCTGGTACACTGCAGACTGGATTCAAAAAAGAGGGTCACCTTTGGGCAGTCAACTCCTCATTTTGTAACAATTCCAAAATGCAGTAGCTTCTCCCAAAGTAGCTGAAAAAGACACCGATCTGCTGAGACCCAGGGGCAGCCATCAGGATTCTAAACTTTCTGTTTCTAATGGCCTAAATTTCAGCCAACACTTCTGAATGGATAGGTGAGCTCCAGAAGCACAGTCCGCAGTGATTCATCGAACCCTTTATTATGGACGGTCTGCATCCTTTTCCTCTGCATGAGCTCACCCTTCAAACCACCACATTTGAGGCCATTTGGGAAGGGATGAACTAACGTTTAAAGCATTATGTCATTGTAAACAAACAATCATATGTAGGGTGACTCTGGAAAATACAGCATTTCACTTTTGTGGTGCTGGTTCCACTACATAAACGGGGAATCCAAATGATGAGGTCAGTGGGCTAGCTGCCACACATAAGACAGTGCCAAGTCCACATACACAGAGCAAGTTGCCTTCACTCACAACTGAGAAATGATGCTCATTATTGTAAAAAGGGACACCTTTCCTAAACTATATGGAAACAGAGCTTCAGAGACTGCTTCTCCTTGGCATTACTTTCATGCCAGGATATCAAAAGGAATGTTACCCTTGTTGATAATGGACACGGCCACATCCAGGCTTAATGGCCACTAGGCACATTGCTGGCTACTAAAAAGTAAATGACTTAGCAGAAAGAATGGTTATGATAGAGTGGTAAGTGGTTAAGAGAGGAAGTTATCTCGATCCTAGACATCTCACCTGGTTGAAGAAGATAAACTATACTCCTCTCCAAGTAGCTATGAGTTCCAGCTACAAACAGTGGGTGAACAGGTATGTCTATTATAACGTGGGTCAACCTGACTTGGTCTTCATCTATTTTTTCCTAAGGCAGAATATTATTCTTCTAGTGGAGTCACAGCCCCTACAGAGTTTTTAGCAGATCTAATGGAAGCACCAGAACAAGACCGCCTTATAAATAACAGCCACACATCTCGCTTTCCTATGCTTTCATCCATGCTTCTACCTCCCATGGTTTCAGGAATCCAGACTCAGAATGCTGGGTCTTCTCTGATTTCTCTGTCTTGTTCCATCCTGACTCCATCAGTATTCACCAAATTCCCACTGACTCCTCCCTTGATATGTGCCTTTCACTTCTACTTCACTCTTTACCATTTTTGTGCAGGGTCCTTCCCACTCCTCTGGTCTGTCCAGGCATGGCTACACCTTCACAAAAACTTCCTGACGGGTCTTGAGCCTCTGGCTTCTGCCCCCACCAGTTGTCTGGGCCACCACTTCCAGGTTATCACAATGGCCTTTTCCAGGGGCAACTCAAAACTCAGCTTGTATTCATGGCCCTCAACAATGTGGCAACCAAGCTGCCCCTCCAATCCTACTTTTCACTTTTGCTCTGCACTAACCTCATCCCCTGCTCACATCCAAGCCCATTTTAATCTGGCTACCCACCAAGGTTCAGGTAAGGCATGTTTCCTCCAGGAAGGCAGCTCTGGCCTCTCCAGGAGGACGTGCAACCCTGATCAGTCACTTGGTGATAAGTGGTATTCCTCCTGGGGACCTCTTTTATAATGTTTACTGCTTTAATGTTATTCCAATGCAAATCCATTAATTTCTTCTCTCCTCAGCTGAATTTCTCATGGCTCCTAGAAGACTATATTTTCTCTTTCTTTGTATCATCTCTGCCTACCCTATCCCTTCTCCTCCTCCTTCACAACCCATGGAGCCACTTCAATATATAAAGACTTCTTTTTATTTATGTCCTTAGGAGAACTCAGGAAGGGAATCTGAATGAAATGCAAAAGTAAAGTCAGCAGAGACATCACTGGCTCCCTCAGGGTAGATGACACCACGGAATTCAGTGAATTCAGAATTCAGTGCTTCTGCTGTCAGCAAATCTTCAACACTGCCAAACACCCTTGCCAATGTTAAGTCTAGTAATAACTATGGAATTGAGTTATAATTCAGTAATGTAAGGGACGGAGAGGAGGAAATAAAAGAATTCCCCTACAGAAATGCATTTTTCCCTAAACATTTTAAATACATGACTTCACCTTTAATCAGCTTTTATTTAGATATATTGCATATTGGGGTTTCCCTGGTAGCTCAGTTGGTAAAGAATTCACCTGCAATATAGGAGATTCTGGTTCGATTCCTGAGTCAGGAAGATCCCCTGGAGAAGGCTTAGGCTACTCATTCCCATATTCTTGGGCTTTTTTTAGTGGCTCAGATAGTCAAGAATCTGCCTGCAATGCGGGAGACCTGGGTTCATTCCCTGGATTGGGAAGATCCTCTGGAGGAAGACAAGCAACCCACTCCAGTATTCTTGCCTGGAGAATCCCCATGGACAGAGGAGCCTGGTGGGCTACACAGTCCACGGGGTCACACAGAGTTGGACATGACTGAGCAACTAAGCATAGCAGAGCACGTTTCATATTGTACGATATTTTTTCTGATGATGCCCATCACTGACCTGTTTGAGGATAGTATCAACCTGGGCATGGAGAGAAATGAGGGTAGGTATTTTGTTACAAAAAGATGGACAGGGAGGAGTCCTTTCTGGTGGATGGGTTTCAACGAGGCAGGTGTTAACCCAGAATGGATGGTGGAGCTGGGCTCACAGTTCAGGTCAGGGCTCTGAGGTAATATTTTGTTGGGAAAGCAATAATTATGAAGCAGGATAGGCAGTGCACAGAGAATAATCTGAGTGAAAACCATCTCCAGAATGCTGCCTCCAAAGTAAAACTTTCTATGTTACAGAACCCAGATCTTCTTAACTGAAGGGAAGGGCTGGGGGTGGGGGTGGAGGAGCTTGTTAGCTGAGTTTATGTCTAAACAGAAAGCTGTGTGCGCTGGCTGAATAGAAGTCTTGTGCAAAGAACAGGTATTTGCTTTGGTTAAGGCCTTTGAGGGAATGAGAAAGAGCTGGGTATTTCCTCCCTATCAGCTTAGTTAGGAGGGCAAGCTGGAGATCTGGGGCCTTGGGTTTCTAGAAATGAATTATTGGGATATACAACAGATACAGACAAGGAGTAGATGGTATGAAATGTGGAATAAATAGGTCCTGAGACTGACACGTGTACAATCACTTCAGCAGCACCCTTACTTCTGAATCATTTGTCTCCTCCCCGAAAGGGGTGATGCCCTTGGAATACCATCATCTCTCAGGCACCATGCTGTGACCATATTTTTGCAAAAATGAGACTGAAATTAAGGAATGAAGGCTATGGAAGCAGCCCTGTTTTCTTCAATATAGTTTTCTTATTGTACAAACATTTTCTGTATTGTTGCTGTCATTGTCCTCCAATCCAACAAAGCCAACCAAAACAGTATTTCTGCCTTGTTCTTCATCAACACAGTGAAGCTTTGTTCTCTTCTCATTCCCTCTACTCACTCACCCATCTCTCTCTCACATCAGATCTTGAAAATCTGTACTACGAGTTCAGAAAATGATGCTGCTTCTGCACCCATGACCCCAGGCTACCATTTTCCTCCAAGTTTTACTGAATGTTTAATGTTGATCAGAATTCTGGTTCACAAACAACCTTGAAATGTTACAATCAAGATTACTGACAAACTTCATCTTCTCTTGCTACCTTCTCTGACAACCCTCCTCCTGTTGATTCCCTCACTTACCAAACATTTATGTACTGACTTGGGTCTCATGGTCAATGGGGCACTGATGATACAGAGTCTCCAGGCTCCCATCGATTGCCCTGGGCCTGTGGCTCCCTCCACTGGGGTTTCTTGTCTTGGCTACAGCCAGCTGATCACCCCTATTTTTCATCTTCGCTGCTGATTGCTTTTCAGTGCTCTGTCCCTTCTCTTTTCTCTCTCATCACTTCCCCTAAGCTTCCTGAATTTCTCTAAGACTAGTTACTCATCCAAAGATATCACCCAGAAAGAGGGCCCCCCTTTCCTGTCTGTGATCAGCCAGTCTTGCAAACACAGTCCCAAGCTGTAACCCTCACATCATTCTGCTGTTGCTATTGCTTAGGCTGTATTTCTTCACCTCCAGAGGTACCTATCTTACTTTTTCATGCTTTTTTTTTTTTTAACACTTTCAGGATCAGTTCTACTACAGACAAATAGGACTGGTAAAAGAGGCACTGTTACATGAACGTGGCCCTGGGGGAAGCACCTCACTTTGGAGTTGGAGAGATCCAGTTTCAAATCCTGATAAACTGCAGTGCAAGCATGATCAGTCGCTTCAGTTGTGTCCGACTCTTTGTAACCCCAAAGAGCAGACCCCATGGACTGCAGCCCCCCAGGCTCCTCTGACCATGGGATTCTCCAGGCAAGAATATTGGAATGGGCTGCCATGCCCTCCTCCAGGGGATCTTCCTGACCCAGGAACTGAACTCATGTCTCCTGTGTCTCCTGCGTTGCAGGTGGATTGTTTACTGCTGAGCCACCAAAGAAGCCCAATCAACTGCAGTAGGAGATGAAAAGCCTTTGGCGAGTCATTTTACTCTCTTTGGCCTCCACTGCCGTATCTGCAAAGTGGGTTTGGCAATTCTTACCTCAAATGTTTGATTTGATCAGGGTTCAATATATAAAAAGCCTTACACATAGAAGGTATCCTGAAAGTCAATGTTCCTTCACTGACATACCCCTTTGCACCCTGCCTATACAGGTTATACAGATGATAGCTATGGTAAATGGGAAGGAGAGGGGACATGGCTGGCAAAATTAAGTAAAGCTGATAGCAGTGAACAGAATAACTGCAAATGGCACTTCATACTACCAGGACTGTTCTCTTATAAAAATCTAAAGATTAAGGTTTTTTAAAAAATAACTAAATTACTTCTACAGAAGCAGCAAAAAGCAGAAGAAAGAGGTTGCCAGGACAAAGTGAGTAAAAAAAATCATGTTGCAACATGAGCAACAAAATGAGTAGTAAGTCATGTTATTTAAGTGTCCCACAAAGAAACAGGATATAAGGAAACAAGTGTGTGAGAAAGACTTGGCCTTATGCACAGAACTGACACATATGCAAAAACCTAGACCAGATTCCCATTTTAAACAGGAACTTGCAGACTAACCGGACCCCTTCTGAAAGTGAGGCAGTTCTTTTGTACCAAGTCATCCTGTGACCCCAGCACCATGACACACACACCACCTGCTTGAGTGAAGCCACAAGGAGAGCAACATGCCACAGACAGACAGAGGACCAGGCTGGTCTGACCTCTATGTGCCGATTCAAACCCAAGACACAATATCCTCTAAGGAATTTGCACAATAACATTTTATTAAACTCCTCCTCGGCTGCCAGGCGAGTGAAGTGAACCACACAGGGGTTGTGCACGCCTCACAAGGTAGACTAGCTCTCTCTCTCTGCAAATACCCGAGGAGAGAATTCAGATGCTCCTCCTGGAGTGAAGAAAAGCACCTGTGTTTCAGTGAAACAGGGTGGCTTTCAACCGTCTAAAGATGCCATCAATCTATCAGCTTAAACTTCAAAGGAACATATTCCGAGAAAATTGAAAATGAGGCTGGGGCCAGGAGAACAGAATCCACACCATTTCTTGACTCTTTCCCAGAAAGACAATGGGAACCAAACTGGACACCTTGTCACTTTATCCTCCTCATTTTTCTTACTTGTCGAACTTTTGAAAAGATCTTCTCTCTCTGGATGAACAGATTTTTTTAGTCCAGTTTATGGTTAAACACTACTCCATGAGGTCATTTTTTCTATGATTTGTTGGACATTTTTATGTGGCTTTTACTGAGAACAGCTGAAAGTGAATTATCTTGGAGAAGCCTCTGGGATTCTATAATTCTCCAGTGCTCTTTTCCATCAGGATGATATATTCCAAGACAATTCTCAACCAGGAAGGACCTGATACCCAGACTTCTGATGAGCTTTGGTTGTTGTCTCACAGAGCCAGGTGGGGTGGGACAGTGGGAAGGACCAGGTGGTCGAGGCTTAAATCTACTTTTATGTAAGGGGACAAAGGATCCCACCTTGCTGGGAGGAGATTATAAAATATAAGAGGTGGGGACTTCCCTGGTGGTCCAGTGGTTGAGACTTTGCCTTCCAAAGCAGAGGATATGGGTTTGATCCCTAGTTGGGGCACTAAGATCCTACATGCCTTATGGCCAAAAAAACAAAACATAGAACAGAAGCAATATTGTAACAAAGTCAATAAAGATTTTAAAAAATGGTCCATATCAAAAGAAAAAATCTTTAAAAGAAGTGTAAGAGGTGATGATGTCTTCTGAGATTCTCTGAGTCTGATAATCTAGGACATTACGACTTCTGTTCTAACTTTCCATATACAGATGCCATGAAGCCCAGGACACACATTCTCAGAACCAAAAGATTTAATCAGAGACAAGAGGGAGAAACACTGACCTGAGACCTGAACTGAACAGTAAAAGTCAGTTTAAATGATCAGGGACACACAGACAAGGATAATAATGGGTAGAGAAAAAGGATCTGCTTAAGCCTTTCTTTGAAAAACCCTTGAAAAATCACACCATCGCTTGGAGACTACATGCCAATGCGAATAATTGAGGTGAATTCTTTAAGAGCACCAGAAGACACTTCCTAGGAGCTAGGACATATTAATTAACCTAAGAAAGCATGGTTTCTAAGCTTACCCCTTCAGCTCCACCAACCCCTTGCCACTAAGTAATAACCCTCAACAGAGCTATCAGGAAAGCTATCAGGAAGTGAAACACACACTGAAGAAGGCCATAGTAAACACAGCGCCTGTAACCCACTTCAATGATGGTATTAATTTACGTATCACATGATCTAGTAATAAGAAAGCAAGGGTGGGAAGACTGGTGGGGTGAAGTTCATCCTGCTGACTTTGAGTAGGAGGTGCCAGGATAGAAGCAGGTTTGCATTTTTGAAAGAATACTCAGTAGGTTTCGTCAGCTTCCCCTGCACACACACTTAACAAGATGCATAAACAGGATATGCCTACTTGGCTTCCTTGTTTGCTTTTAAGGTGACTTCACTGAAAAAGAGGCATCAAAGGATGTTCTTGCTACGTCACCAGATTTAAAAAAGTCTTGTTTACAGTGCTACTGTACATCTGTGACTGAAATCTGGAATTTGCTGATTTTCGTTCCTTTCTCCATGCTTTCATATTTTTCTATCTTCTTTTATTTATTCTTTGCCATGATTCTCATGATTCAGCTTTTTTTTAATGATTTTTTTTTAATGTGGACCATTTTTAAAGTCTTTACTGAACTTATTACAATATTGTTTCTGTTTTATTTTTGTTTTTTTGGCCGTAAGTCATGTGGGATCTCAACTTCATGACCAGGGATGGAACCCTAATCCCCTGCATTGGAAGGCAAAGTCCTAAGTATTGGACCACCAGGGAAGTCCTGATTCAACTTTGTAATAGTAATGTTTTGTGTAAAATGTTGTGTGTCTTGAACTGTTGGGTGAAAGAGCTGGGAAAACCTAAAAAATACTCACAGATAATGTTAGTAAGAAAAGTGAGCGTGGAGGTAGACAAATGCAGCCTACAACTGGTTCACAGTCAGGGTGGCAGGTCCCATGAAGTTGCAGGCTCACTACTTGGGGCTGTCAGTTTCAGCAAACTGCTTCCTCATGCTCCAGGGGGCTGACATCCCTCCTATTTTCCGATAGAGCTGTGCTCTGGTGAGTTCTGCATATGGACCACTTTTGCTTCTTTTCTTGGGGAAAAGAGGAGGAAGGGAGGGGTCATTCAACAAACCAACCAGCCTCAAACAGCACATGTAAAGGAACACAGGAAATATGATTATGTAAAGCAGTGTCCTGAGGCTGTCCTTATTTGCCATATGAACAATACCCATTGTACTTCTACATGATTGGGGGGCCCTATTTCTGTTAAGGAATCCCTTTCAGTTAATAAGATAAGAAAAAGAAAATTAATATAGGAAAGAGAATAGGAAGAGAGATGGTCATAAAATTGCTAAGATCCTTGTTTTAGATAGAATTATGCCAGATTTTCGGTAAAAGAGACACTCCAAAATAGGGGTTTAAATAGCAGAGAAGTTTATTTTGCTTTCATAGAAAAGAAATCAGGGTCAGGAAGGACCATATGGAGGTTTCTCTTTCATCAGGAACCATGCTCTTTCCTTTCCATCAGTCCTACGATGTGGTCCTCCTCCTCCTCTAAATCCCAAACGGTGCTGGTATTCTAGCCATCACACTTATGCTCCAAGGAAGGAGATGGAGAAAGGGGTGGAGAAGGGTGTGACCTATCCTTTTTAAGACTTCCTAGAACTTCTTACATATCATTGGACATAACCAAGCCACATGGTCAAGAAAGCTGGGGAACATGGCTTTTGGCCTGTAGCAATGTGGCGTTCAGGTAACTGGTGAAGAAGAAAAAGGAAGCTCTTTGGTGGCCAATTAGCAATCTCTCTCTGATATAATGAAGGCTTTGCAAGCTTCCTTATTTTCTGAGGCTGTATAATATAAAGATCAGCAGCATATGCCAATAGAAACAAAAAGAGCCCTATCATGGTAAAGTGCAATAATAGCATTCATCTGAGTTTAAGAAAAGTCATATAGGTCCTCGATCTCATAGGACTCAGTGATGTTTTCTAATGATTTAATGTCATTCACAGGAAAGGGGTAATATATCACATGGTGCTGCAGAGACATCTCACTGAGCCCAGTGGTAGCAAATATTTTCAATCAATAGCTTTGGACAACAAAACAAGACATGAAATCCTTTAACCTGTATTTAATACTAATCCAGTGGCCTGAGGTGTGAAGAAGGAAGGAAGGAGACAGAAAAAACATTTTGGACAGCAAAAAAATGATTTCATGAAAGAGCTACTAAGAATTAATTAAGACATTGTCACAAGGGGACAATAATTAAATGGTTTCCTAAAATATAATCAAAGTATTACTGGTTGGTACAACCTAGCAATTGATATTAAATACCTTAAAATTTTGTAAGGCTCCAACCCATCAATTTCATTTCTAGAAATTTAGCTTCAGAAAAATAGCCATGGATATACTTAAGAGACCTATATATGTAGATATTCATCAAGATCATTTATACCAGTAAATAATTGGGGAAAACCCCTTCCCCATCTAACAAGAGGGGATTGGTTGAGAAATGATCCAGCCATTCTAATGTAACCATTAGAAAGGAGGTGGTTAATAAGATTAAGTCATGGAAAACAGTCATAATTGAAGGAATCTTCTCGACCTAGGGATTGAACCTGGGGCTACTGCATTGCAGGCAGATTTTTACTGTCTTGAGGCACCAGGAAAGTCCTACCATATAAAGCATAAAAAGGAATTACAAAACAGAACGTGTATCGTGATCCTATTTTTTGTTTAAAAATCAAAGAACATATATTACCACATATACCTGAATGTAAGGTAGCCTCAAATAAAAGATCTTCCATTTTATCAATGAGAATACAAAAGCAGTAAAGGAAAGTTTTGCTAACTCAAGTTTATAAACTTTTAGGAATGTGATGAAAAAATATGATATTTACTTCATATTCATATTACAAGTTGCATCCATATAGAATAATTGATTGGTTTGTAAAATTTTTTGAAATCATATTTTATGTAAAAGTGTTGTTCAAGCATTATACACTCATCTTCAACGTCTTCATTATTGGTAAAATTCCTTTCTAATTATCTAATACTTCTCAGTGTCAGTGACAGACTCTTTGACTTAGTAGGTGATGCTGTCTCTGAAAATTTGATCCTGAGTGAGAAATACACATTTGCATCCGATTAAGAAAACTGGTATTATTATTGGATCTGAATGTGATCTCCATTGCCCTTAAAAGTGCTCATTTAAAGACTTGTTCTTGATGGCATCCAACCAAGCCTGTGAAGTCGTGTTTTCAGGTAGGATGGTCATGCTTTCATCACTTTCCTTTAGAGTAATTCAACCACGTGACTTCTACAAAGACCTAAAACTTGCACTGATGGGGTGATTTCAGGATAACAAGTCTTTGTCCAAATAGTACCTTGTTGCTCAAAATACAATTATAAAGACAATGCCCATTATATGAGAGACTTTGTAGGAATCTGAAGATAAGACAATATCCACTTTTAAGATGGATAATATCTGGCTAAATAAAACCCCCCTTTTGCCTTATATTCAGATGTAGTTCATGTACATATAGAGAAAAAAAAAAGAATGACAACTTCTATAAAGTCTTTAGTGGTTACTGCCATGTAGGAAGATTATTCTGAGAGAGTTACACTTCCTTCTATTTGCTTCTCTTTAAAGTTTCTTCAATGAACTAGAATGAATATCATCATCAGAGAAATAGTGTTAAGAACAAAAGGGAACAACTGACAAAGAATTAATCTCCAAAATATGTAAGCAGCTCATACAGCTCAATACCAGAAAAATGAACAACCTAATCAAAAAGTGGGCAAAGGAACTAAACAGACATTTCTCCAAAGAAGATATACAGATGACTAATAAACACATGAAAAGATGCTCAACATCACTCATCATTAGAGAAACGCAAATCAAAACCACTATGAGGTATCATCTCACACTGGTCAGAATGGCCATCATCAAAAAGTCTACAAACAATAAATGCTGGAGAGGGTGTGGAAAAAAGGGAGCCCTCTTACACTGTTGGTGGGAATGCAAACTGGTACAGCCACGATGGAGAATAGTGTGGTGATTCCTTAAAAAACTAGGCATAGAACTGCCATCAGTTCAGGTCACTCGCTCAGTCGTGTCCGACTCTTTGCAACCCCATGAATCACAGCACACCAGGCCTCCCTGTCCATCACCAACTCCCAGAGTTTACCCAAACTCATGTCCATTGAGTCAGTGATGCCATTCAGCCATCTCATCCTCTGTCGTCCCCTTCTCCTCCTGCCCCCAATCCCTCCCAGCATCAGGGTCTTTTCCAATGCATAAGGTGGCCAAAGTATTGGAGTTTCAGCTTCAGCATCAGTCCCTCCAATGAACACCCAGGACTGATCTCCTTTAGGATGGACTCGTTGGATCTCCTTGAAGTCCAAGGGACTCCCAAGAGTTTTCTCCAACACCACAGTTCAAAAGCATCATACAACCTAGCAATTCCACTGCTGGGCATACACACCAAGGAAACCAGAATTGAAAGAGACACATGTACCCCAGTGTTCATTGCAGCACTGTTTACAACAGCTAGGACATGGAAGCAACTTAGATGTCCATTGGCAGACAAATGGATAAGGAAGTTGTGGTACATTTACACAATGGAATATTACTCAGCTATAAAAAGGAATGCCATTTGACTCAGTTCTAATGAGGTAGGTGAAACTGGAGCCTATTATACAGAGTGAAGTAAGTCAGAAGGAGAAACACAAATACTGTATACTAACACATATATATGGAATTTAGAAAGATGGTAACAATGCATCTATATGCAAGGCAGCAAAAGAGACAGATATAAAGAACAGACGTTTGGACTCTGTGGAAGAAGGTGAGGGTGGGATGATTTGAGAGAAGAGCATTGAAATATGTATATTACCATACGTAAAACAGTTGACCCGCGCAAGTTCAGTGCACGAAACAGGGCACTCAAAGTCGTTGCTCTGGGACAACCCAGTGGGATGCGGAGGGGTGGGAGGTAGGGTTCAGAATGTGGGGACACATTTCCACCCATGGCTGACTCACGTCGAGGTATGGCAAAAACGATCACAATATTATAAAGTAATTACCCTCCAATTAAAATTAGTTTTTTTTTTAAAAGAAAAAAAAAGAATAAAAAGGAACAAGTGGAGAGAGTAGCCCTGAAACATATACATTACCATATGTAAAACAGACAGCCAGTGGAAAGCTCTTATATGACACAGGGGGCTCAAACTTTGCTCTGTGACAATCTAGACAGGGTGGGAGGTGGGAGGGAGGTTCGAGAGGGAGCAAACATATGTATACCTATGGCTAATTCATGCTGAAGTATGGCAGAAACCGACACAATATTGTAACGCCATCACCCTCCAATTAAAAACAAATTAATTAATAAAAAAAGAAAGAAAAGGGAGCAAAGTAGAGACATTCTGTAAGTAACACTTGGGGCATGAACAAAGGCAGGCTGAATCAACCAAAGGGTGTGATTTCAGTTAAAAAATAATTTCCTTTTGGCTTGAAATTGGTCACTCATCTAGTTGCAAGTTGGTTAAAATGTAGATGTATTTTCTAGAAAAGTAACTCATTCGTCTATTGCCCCCTCTCTGCCTCCATTCACAGCAGACTTTCATTGATCAGGTTCGTTTCTGTGCCTGGACAGAGTCCTAAGAGAACCAAGTCAGGGACAGGTCACTGGAGTGTGGAGAGAGACAATCAAAAGATCAGGTACTGGACATCCCAGCTCTCCTCAGTTCGGTCTAGTTCAGTCACTCAGTCGTGTCCGACTCTTTGCAACCCCATGGACTGCAGCACGCCAGGCTTCCCTATCCATCACCAATTCCCTTAGCTTGCTCAAACTCATGTCCATCGAGTTGATGATGCCATCCTCTGTCTTCCCCTTTTCCTCCTGCCTTCAATCTTTCCCAGAATTAGGGTATTTTCCAATGAGTCAGTTCTTTCCATCAGGTGGCCAAAGCATTGGAGTTTCAGCTTCAGCATCAGTCATTCCAATGAATATTCAGGACTGATTTCCTTTACGATTGGACTGGTTGGATCTCCTTGCAGTCCAAGGGACTCTCAAGAGTCTTCTCCAACAACACAGTTCAAAAGCATTAATTCTTTGGTGTTCAGCTTTCTTCATGGCCCAACTCTCACATCCATACATGACTACTGGAAAAATCATAACTTTGACTAGATGGACCTTTGTTGGCAAAGTAATTGAATGTCTCTGCTTTTTAATATGCTGTCTAGGTTGGTCATAGCTTTTCTTCCAAGGAGCAAGCCTCTCAAAATCTCCACAGCCAGGAAGCTAGGACTGAGGACTGAGATGGTTTGATGAAGACTAACAATAACGCTGCTGCTACTGCTGCTAAGTCGCTTCAGTCGTGTCCGACTCTGTGTGACCCCATAGACGGCCGCCCACCAGGATTCCCCATCCCTGGAATTCTCCAGGCAAGAACACTGGAGTGGGTTGACGTTTCCTTCTCCAATGCATGGTAGTGAAAAGTGAAAGTGAAGTCGCTCAGTTGTGTCCGACCCTCAGCGACCCCATGGACTGCAGCCTTCCAGGCTCCTCCGTCCATGGGATTTTCCAGGCAGGAGTACTGGAGTGGGGTGCCATTGCCTTCTCCAGACTAACAATAATGGATCATACCTAAAGACTGTAGCCTGCAGTGAGGTATCCAGAACTGCAGTCTGCCTGCAGGTTCAAACCCTACCCCTGCCCATTATGAGGTGAGCTACCTTGGGAAAGTTACTTACCCTCTCTGTGCCTTGGTTTCCTCATCTGTGGGATAAGAATGGTAACCCTTGCTTCTTCACAAAGTTACTGTTAGGCCTAAGTAAGCACAGGAAAAGCCTTGGTCTGAGTTCGATAAATGGTTATTTTTTATGCTGAGCCACATTAAGTGCTGAGACCACTAGCCTCTCAGTTAATTCTCACAGCAATCCTACGAGGTACATACCACTGCACCCACTGTACAGCTGCAATCACTAAGGCTCTGGGGGATAAAGTGACTTGCAGGAGTTTGTTCAGCTAGTCAATGGGCGGATGGGAGTCCCTTAAAAGCTGTAATCCCCCTCGTCTCCTCTATGATACAGAATGGGCCTGCAGTTCCTCCCAAATTTGTTCCTCTCTTTTCACACAAGCTGCCTGGTTGGACCCCTCCTCAACCTTCCCTCAGCCTTCCTCTCCAGTTTCTTTCTACTTAAGAGAATATCCTGTGCAGGGTAAGGGGGCCAGGGCAGGGGTTCTAAACCTCAAACTGATATAACTTCACTGCTCAAAAACCACCCAAGTCTCCTTGCCCTGCTGACCAACAGGAAAATGGCCAAAGCCTTCAAACTGACTCCCATTTTTAGAATCATCTCTCCAACTCTGCCATCTGGGACACTCTGCTGCTCCTATGAGTCCCCCCGCCCCACACTTTCTGTCCCAGGCTCCTTCTTTCATTTTTGTTCACATTCTGTCCAGAATGTGCTTCTCCTGCTGGACAATGTTTTCCACAGCTTTTTCAGAATAGCTCAAATGTCACCCCCTAAAGGCCCTGACTGAGGGCTCACTCCACTGGCTGGTCAACAGCACTTATGAAGAGCCTATTAGGCGTTAGGTTTTTAGGCACTCTGAATAGGTCGTGAATGAAACCTCTATCTCCACCCAGCTCAGTGCTCCTGATCTCATCCCTACTCATGTCCAAGTCTCTGCCGGCACCCTATGTGCATGCTCAGTCACTTCAGCCACGTCCAGCTCTGTGTGACTCTGTGGGCTCCCCGTCCATCTGATTCTCCAGGCAAGAATACTGGAGTGGCCTTCTCCAAGGGATCTTCCCGACCCAGGGATCAAACCCTTGTCTCTTAGGTCTCCCACATTGGAAGGTGGATTCTTTACCTCTAGCGCCACCTGGGAAGCCTTTTGGGCTCTTATTATGCCATTAACATACACTTTACAGAGCTCTTTCCTTGGTTACAATAGGAGCCTGATGAGACCATGTCTCACCTAGCTTTATATTTCTTGTGTCTGGTACAGAACTCACGCATTTAGCACTTAATTAATATTTGATGGATGAATAGTGTCGTGAAAAATCTCCATGCTAGACCCTACTCCCTGATAACAAAGTTGTGGGCAATCCCGTCTAGAAACATGGAGCTGATTCAGCTAAAGATACTATTTTCCCCTTCATTTAAGAAAACAGGTACCTATGGTTTGCCTTTGGGGCAAACCTCATTAGTCACTTGTGAACAACACAAAGACAAGGCTTATTTATTTAACTCTAGATTCTTGGGACTTTGCACAGTGTGAGGTATTCAGTAGGTGCTCAATAAATGTTTGCTGGAGGAATGGAAGGAAGAAGGAGGGGAGGGAGAAAAGAAGGGTGGGAGGGAGAGAGGAACAAAGGAAGAAAGGGGAGAAAAAGGAAAGTCTGGTGTCAAGAGCAAAGCGCAGGAACGACGCTTATCGCTGAGGTAAAGGAGGCCCGGGCAGCTGTCAGCAGATAGGGCCGAAAAGAGGACAGCGGGGCCTGGCCAGGAAAGGGACACTGCAGCCAGGCCTGCTACACCTGAGGGAGGTTTATGCCTCAGGTTAGGGAAAGCACCTCCAGGAACACCGCTGTTCTGGGATGACAGGCCTGAGATACTGAAACCCTGACTGGGTAAGTAAGCCCTATTGAGAACAGCAATAAAGCTAATTTCTTACAAATACTCGAGAAGCAACCATAAAGAAATCGGTAATCCCTCCTGACACACTCCATTGGGTGAGCTGAGTCTCCCATTCACCTACCATGCAGGTGAGCAAACACAGATTTTGTAAAGGAAACAGAAACAAACTCACATTGAAACTTCCCAGAGTGCCACAGCCATCCTTGATGACAAATCACCTCTGCTGATAAGCAACCAGGATTTTTACCAACCAGACCCCTAAGGATGGAAGAAGCAATGCAGCTGAGACTGCAGACTGAATCACCGATCAAAATGGATGCACCGCCCAGACAGCATGGCCTTTCTTCTCTCCTCCTGCAACCCCCTCGCCTCACTCCACTCCCACTGTGAGATTACAGTGGATATTCAAGGTGCAGAGCCAAGGGAAGAAGAAATAAAGTTAGACAATGTTTGTGGGAGTGAGGAGACCACGTTACCTGACACACAGTGGGTCCTCTTTAAATGTCCCTAAAAAAAAAAAAACAAAAAACCAACAAAGGAAAGAACAGCTCAACTCATCTATACTTGGAATTTCTCAAATTACTCATAAGAGCACTTTAAAAAAATTCCAGAAAGACAGAGAGTATGCAACCCCTGTCAAAATAGTATTAAGTGCTGAAATGCAGACAAAGACAGGCAATTAACTGCTACCAGCTTAGATGAAAATGTCTGCAATCTTGTTTAAGTGCTTGGGTGATAGGAAGCACTTGGAGATAAACTTGGGAAGATATGCGGGGTAAGGAGGAAAGGGGTTTACAAAATCAGTATGCAGTCAGCTTTTTACAAAATTGGTTCACACGGAAAACTTTTTAAGTGCAAAACACTTAAAATACAATCCAAGCTCCCTCAGGGTGATGGAAAAATGCTTGATAAGGTTTCCTGAAGGTCCCTGGAGGGTCTCTTACTGCAAGTATATCCTTTCAAAAGTGCAGAGAGTGACATTCTCCTAAATATGACTGATGTGCCAGGACTTAAAATCAAATTCATATTGAAATATGTGAGTTCATCATTTAAGTCTCCCTCTGACTAATTTGAACCATTTGACCCACTCAATAGCAAGGAATGATAACCCCAAGAAAAAAGAGCGTCATCTTCCAAAAGGACCTGAATGGATTTGCATATAGAGGGAAAACACCTAGGTTTAAGCAAGAAGATGGGGTATGTGTAGAAGGCAGCTTGAGAGAAACTGGTGGAAACTGACAAAGTCCTTAAGTGACTGGCTGAGCCATTTCGTGACCTTTTCTCTTTGACTTCCAACAAATTGTCAACTATGCAATTTCAATCATGGAATTAGGAACAAATGAAACTTAAGTAAAAGTCTGACATTCAAACTTTGCTTTAAAAATTTTACATCAGATTCTATGTATATCATATTGCTTACATGTGGAATCTGATTCCTTAAAAATACTAGGAATAAAACTACCATATGACCCAGCAACCCCACTACTGGGCAATATACACGGAGAAAATCATAACTGAAAAAGACACATGTACCCCATTGTTCATTGCAGCACTATTTACAACAGCTAGGACATGGCAGCAACCCAGATGTCCACTGACAGATGAACGGATAAAGGAGCTGCGGTGTATATATATATATATGGAATATTGCTCAGCCATAAAAAGGAATGCATTTGAGTCAGTTCTAACGAGGTGCATGAATCTGGAGCTTATTATATGGAGTGAAGTACACCAGAAAGAGAAAAACAAATATTGTATATTAATACACATACATAGAATCTCGAAAGATGGTACTGATGAACCTATCTGGAGGGCAGCAATGGAGACACAGGTATAAAGAACAGACTTACTGGCATGAGAGGCAGGAAGGAGAGGGTGGGCCAAATGCAGAGAATACCATATGGAAACATATACACTACTATATGTAAAACAGATAGCCAGTGGGAATTTGCTGTATGCCTCAAGGAGCTCAAACCAGGGCTCTGTGACAACCTAGAGAGGTGAGATGGGTTGGGAGGTGGTAGAGAGGTTCAAGAGGGAGAGGACATATGTATACTTATGGCTGATTCATGTTGATGTATGGCAGAAACCAACACAATATTGTAAAGCAATTATCCTTCAATTAAAAATAAATAAATTAAAATGCTAAAAATTAAAAAGAAATAAATATAAAAAATTAAAGAAGTAAAAAAAAAAATTTAATGGTAAAAACGAACTTATTTACAAAACAGAAATAAAATCACAGATGTAGTAAACAAACATGGTTACAGGGTAGTTGGGAGGACTTAAATTGGGAGATTGGAATTGACATATACACACTATTATATACAAAATAGGTAACTAATAAGGATCTACTGTATAGCACAGGGAACACTTCTTAATACTCTGTAATGATCTATATGGGAAAAAATCTAAAAGAGAGTAGAGACATTATATATATATATATGATTCACTTTTCTGTACAGCAAAAATTAACACACAATTTTTAAATCATCTATACTCCAATAAGAATTTTTTTAAAACCTGAAAAAATTATATATATAGGTTTATGGGCACAGAAGGAGAATCCCCAAAAGTTGAAAAGATGAAGGATTTTTTAAAAAGATACATTTAGGGGTACTGAATTTGGGGTTATATGCTAGAAGCAATATTCTCCTATTACTATGTGAGGCCAAAGACGATTTCACAGAAACACAGAAGTGATGCGCCAACAAACACTGTGTTCAACTCTAAGTCATGGTGTACTGACGTAGTCATCGCTCTGTGTGTGTGTGTGTGTGTGTTGGGGGGTGGTGGTGGTAATCCTTGTATTCCAGTGGAATTTTCCCTCAAGGACTGAAGCTGATGATTTTACGCTGAGGCACTGATTCTGTCATTTACAGTGTGTAAAGTCTTCTAGATAAAATGTAACGATGGAAGTGTCTAAAATGGCTTTAATCATGCCATGATCCAAAGCTGATGGGCAACACTTTCAAAACCTTGTTCTAAATGAGATGGCCAGCCATTCTTAAATAAACAACTGGTCTCAACACAGAAAGAAATGGACAGCCGAAAATTTTAGTAAATGAATTATTTCAACTTGAATAAACAACTACCTTAAAATCTCCAGGTAAGCCATTTTTGAATTGTTGTTTTTTTCAAGCACCCAGGACGGATATTAGTTGAGATTTACTAAAAGACTAGGTAGTGTTTAAATAATGTGAATCAGAGTGAACAATAAGTATTAAAGTATGAAACAAGCTCAAAAAAGTTGTTTGGGAATGAAGATATAAAATTTCAGAATTCAGAGCAAATGACAGTCGAAGAAATAAAAAGACCTCCAGTAGCTACCAAAAGATATTTCAAAGAGAACACACCGTAGCTTGTCAGTCTCACATTTCTACTGCTACTTAAAAAAAGGAAAAGAAAATGACAAAAAAAGATTTTTTCCCGAAATGGTAGAATATAGCAGAAATAGTAAATACCAAACCCAGAAAAAAGAGGAAGTTAGCAGAAATGGGTGGCTTGCTATATGTGATATTAAAAATTGCCATAATGAGAATGGGGCAGTAATAAAAATAAATTATTTCCTTTTTTGCAAAATATGTGAGGGTAGGAAATTGACCCAAACTGCCAGAGAAATGAGGAAGCACTTTTTTCATACTGTGCTCAGAAGGCTCTTTCATAATTTATCCCTTCCTCAGAAGCCCTTTTTCTCCACGTCCCTGCTCTCTGCTCTTCAGCTGTCCTCTCCCCAAGCTCCTCAATTAAATTATCTCACGTTTTTTTCTCTGATCTGCTGTTCACAGCTTGTCACATCACTCCAGCATAAGCCTTCCCACAAGCCACTGAAACAGGACACTAAGAAAACGCTACGTCTCTCCCCAGCTGCTCCCCGCTGTTCTGGATCCCAGGCAGGAGGTGGATGGGGTCTTTCTCTAAGCCTGATCCCCAGACTCTTCCTCTAAGGAACCTGCGTATTCACATCCTTGAAAATGATGGAATGTGGTCTGATCAACCTGCTAAAGCCACAATCTATGTCCCAGAGAAATTGATCAGGAAAAACAAAACAAAACAAAACAAAACTGCTTATCCTTATCCAACTAGAGAAAAGGTAGTCTCCTGAGCCCTTGGAATCACAAGTTATGTAGTTACCACAAGCGCTCAGCCTTTTCTCTTTGGCCATCCTTTAAATCTGTAAGACATCTTTCACAGAATATTTCACACAATTTTTATAGAATATTCAACCTAGACTGGCATGAATTATCCAGAATGGTGATACAAAGAACCCACATGCCAAATTAAAGCAGTAAATCAAAAAGGCAATATGAGAGAAAAGAAAAAATATTGTTGCAGAATGAGATGAGATGAAAGAAAGACTCTGATGAGATTCTCCAGTTTGATGAGACAGAGGTGCAGAAAGGCTTTTCCCAGAGGGTCGACACTTCAAAGGAACAGTGTGTTGATTTAAAGGTGGCAATTTAGAGGAGGCAGAGGAAGCTAGTGGGTGATAAATAAGAATCCCACTCAAGCCAAGGAGACGTCCTATTCAAGGAGAGCTTAAAAACATATGAGACCTGAGTAGGAAAAAGCGTTATTTTTCTTTCTCTCTTTCTTGCATTTTTCCCCCAGGTAGGACTACTGGTTCCATCAGGAATCAAGTGGTCCAAGCCTTCTGAGCCCTGATGGGAGGAGAAAACAGATCCATCCTTTCAGCAGGCTAACTTGACAATGTGGTACTATAACCCTTAAAAATGTGCATGCTTTTTGATCTGGTAATTCCATTTCAAGGATCTGTGAAAAGTTGTATGTGTGAGGATGCTATTTGCTGCTTTTTCTATAATGTTCTGCCTTGTTCACACAAGTGGAAAAAAGGAGAAACAACCTCAATGTCCAGTAATAAATCAGAATACATTCAAACATGGCATTCTAGACATAGACAGGCATGTGAAGTGATGGGGTAGAGGAATGTTTAGTGATGCAGAAAAAATATTCAAAAAATGATGACATTTAGGAAGGATGTTACCAAAAAGTGGAAATGATTAGATTTTTGTCTTACACACACAAGATTATAAGATACAACAGAATGCATACAGGAGTTTCCAGAGATGGTAAAATCAAGAATGCTTTAATTCCTTCCTTGCTTGCTTCTTCTTAAAAATATATTTTTTAAAAATGTTGTGGGTTTTGATAAAGAGAAAAATCAACAAATTTTTTTAAAAAAGGAACAAAATCAGGTGGTGGTCTTGTGTACAGAAACCTATCAAATGCTAGAGCTGTAGGGCTTTCAGCTCCCCTCGTCACTCTCTTCATTTGGTAGATGGGGAACCAAGGTGTACAGGACAGGTAGACTCTGACCTTGGGAACACTAGAGGTCACCACAAGAGAGGGAGGGAAAGCTGCTCAAAGTTGCTCTGCAAGGCCAAGTGCGTGGGAAGGATGTGCGTGTGTGATTTGGGAGTCGAGGTTTAACAGAATTGAGAGTCCCATGTAACACTGGGTTTTGGAACAATAATAGATGGGAACTTAAGAAAATTAGGAGACTAGAGGTACAGTAAGGCACATGGAATGAACATTTCTTCCAGCACTTCCACATAAAAGGCTCCTGTCAACTCATGTAATCTTCTAAGTAACTCTGAGAATACCAGCACTCCCATTTTACAGATAAGAAGACTGAAGTTAAAATAACTAGCACTGGGCATGGGTCTAGCAATCAACAGCTATGATCTTCTCTCCGGATAGACTAAAAATTCTCCCTCTTGCTACTGTGCTACACATCTGCCTCCTTTATCTCCTGAGAGAAAGACCCTGATTCGTACAGGTTACTTAACAGCAGAGGCACCTGGAGTTTCAAAGGCATCATAAATCTCAATGGTGAGTCAACGATGTGGGGGCAGCTGGCTGCAAGCCCCACACAAACTCCGCATCCAGAGAGATATTCCTGGAACTGGAAAGGCCAGCAGTGCCCAAGCAGGGCAAGGGGATGCAGAGAAGGGAAGGAGTCCTATTTCAAAGGTCTTATTTTTGGATCTATAGGCACACAAATGTCTTTTTATCCTACCCTTACAAATACCAAGAAATCTGTGCACCTTTCCTTCTAATACATCCCTCGGAGTTCCAATTAGTGCTGTCCTTGAATTACCGGGAGTCCTCAGCTGTGACCTTACATAATAACAGTGCTATCCTGGCTATTACTGGTAGGCAAACATAATAGCAGGCAGTGCGACACCTCCTCTCTTTTGGCCTGGGAAGGGGACAGTTGACAGTCCAGATCCCATTTAACGGGAGGTCTTAACCACCTATTAGCTACTTGCAGAAACCATGACATGATTGCTCTCCATCAAGTCTCAAGTAGTTTTCTCTTTGCAGGGTTACTGGAAATATTCTCCTCCTCCCTTCCTTTCTTAACTGCTCTGATCACCTCACCAGAGTCTGATTAGGATCACAGCCCTCTCTGTGGTTATCTCAGACTACAGTGATCAGCAACTGAGCCTACCGGCTTACTTACAAGTAAGTCACAGCAGTTTAACAGGCATTTGTGAATATAAGAATCAACTCTCACTTTGCGATTACTATTAGTTTGTTTAGTACTTTGAGATTTAGGTGATACTTCTAAATGCAGCCACTCACCACATATGACTATTCAAGTTTCAACTGAATGAAGCTAAAAATTCAGTTTAAAATGACACTTACTTCTTGGAAGTAAAGCTATGACAAACCTAGACAGCGTATTAAAAAGCAGAGACATCACTTTGCTGACAAAGTCCGTAGAGTCAAAGGTATGATCTTTCCAACTGTTATGTACGGATGTGAGAGTTGGACCATAGAATGCTCAGGGCTAAAGAACTGATGCTTTTGAACTGTGGGGTTGGATAAAAGAAGCTTGAGAGTCCCTTGGACTGCAAGGAGATCAAACTAGTCAATCCTAAAAGAAATCAACCCTGTATATTCATTGGAAGCACTGATGCTGAAGCTGAAGCTCCTATACTTTGGCCACCTGATATGAAGAGCTTACTCATTGGAAAAGACCCTGATGCTGGGAAAGATTAAAGGCAAAAGGAGAAGAGAGCAGCAGAGGATAAAAATGGTTGGATAGCATCACCGATTCAATGGACATGAACTTGGGCAAACTCCAGAAGATAGTGAGGGACAGGGAGGCCTGGTGTGCTATAGTCCACGGTGCCACGACTCAGCGGCTGAACAACAACAACAAAAATTCAATTCCTCAGTCACTCTAATCACAGTTCATGTGTTCAAAACAGCCATACATGGTTAGTGGTTCTTGTACTAAACAGCACAAATAGAAAACATTTTCACAACAGCAGAAAGTTCTACTGGATGATGCTGCCATATGGCAATGGGCAAACAAACGCAGAAACACTTGCTAAACTCCTAAGAGTTGGTACTGTTCTAAATTATATTTGAAATTTTTGAAATAAATACTCATTTCATTCTCTCTTTTTTTTTAAATTTATTTTTTTTTAAATTTTTTTAATTTATTTATTTATTTTTAATTTTTACTTTACAATTCTGTATTGGTTTTGGCATAGATTGACATGAATCCACCACAGGTGTACATGCGTTCCCAAACATGAACCCCCCTCCCACCCCCCTCCCCACAACATCTCCCTGGGTCATCCCCGCGCGTCAGCCCCAAGCGTGTCATATCCTGCATCAGACATAGACTGGCATTTCGATTCTTACATGATATTATACATGTTTCAATGCCATTCTCCCAAATCATCACACCCTCTCCCTCTCCCTCTGAGTCCAAAAGTCCGCTATACACATCTGTGTCTTTTTTGCTGTCCTGCATACAGGGTCATCATTGCCATCTTCCTAAATTCCATATATATGTGTTAGTATACTGTATTGGTGTTTTTCTTTCTGGCTCACTTCACTCTGTATAATTGGCTCCAGTTTCAATATGACTTTATGAGTGATGTAGGGCTTGGAGTAGTTCCTGTTTCACAGATGAGGAAACTAAGGCACAGAGTGATTAAATAATCTGATTCTTCTCTCTGTCACTATCTCCAAACCCATAGCTCTTGCCTCCGCAATGTCTCTCAAAGCCACGCCAGGGTTTGTCATCACAAACACTATTCTTATTTAGGCTCTTGTTGGACAACTGCTGAACCTTCCTAACTGACCTCCTTGTTTCAGTGATTTTTCTCCTCATCAGGAGGACCAAGTAATTAATCATTATTTTGTAACAGATAAACCCTCCATGGAGCCTCACAGTCTAATGTATGCGTGCGTGCTAAGTCACTGCAGTCGTGTCTGACTCTGCAACTCTATGGACTGTAGCCTGCCAGGCTCCTTTGTCCACGGGGATTCTCCAGGCAAGAATACTGGAGTGGACTGCCATATCCTCTTCCAGGGGATCTTCCCAACCCAGGGATTGAATCTTCATCTCCTGGATTGGCAGGTGGGTTCTTTGCCACTGCCCAGAGCCACTTGGGAAGCCCCAGAGTCTAATGAATTAAGGTCAAATGCTTCCAAGCACTTTTCAAAGTTGCCTACAACATGGTCCCAGTTTTTCTTTCTAGTCTTATCCTCATGCAGTATTTAATACTTACCAGTAACTAGGGCCACTGCATGAGTTCAGTTCTCCTGAGACGCAGACACTAACATGAGATTATATGTGCAAGAAGTTTCTCGGGCAGGGGAGCAGGGAAAGCGCAGAAAATCTGCAGATCGAGATGTGTGGTTCGTGTAAAGAAGAGGAGGAGGGAGAGGGATTAGGTGGAAAGCATCTGAAGAGAGCAGCATGATTCCAAGAAGGTTTAGCCATGCCAGTGGAGAGTGCTCGAGCCAAAGCAGCTCCATGGAGGAAGCCTGTGTCCTGCCTAGTAGCCCAAGGAAGCATGGTCGAGGGGCCAAGGCATGGCATGTCCGGAAGGGCCCACAGCCGGGGATGTCAGTTGGCAGTGCTCCCTAAACCAAGCAGGAGGGCACAGTGGACATTTTCATGGCCACCAAATTTACTGTATAATTTACCATATTACTGGCAAATTAGAAAATAACTTTTTTTTAACAGAAGGATCATTGCTTCACAATGTGTTGGTTTCTGCCACACAGCAATACAAGTCAGCCGTAGTATATATATATCCTCTCCTGCTTGAACCTTTCTCCCACCCTTCCTTTCCACCCCTCTCTTAAGAGTGAAAGAGAGTGCTATTAATAATTACACTGGGACAACATGTGGACCAAGGGCCATCCAGGGCAAACTGGAATTTATGGTTATCCCATCACAACTTAGGTATCAGAGAATCTACCAATCAGCCCAGACTTTCCACTTCTGGGCATTCCCTCAGTCTAGAATTGCTTTATAGCCCAAACTGTGACTACACCAGGCTTGTCTGGTGGCTCAGACATAAAAGAATCTGGCCTGCAATGCGGGAAACCTGGGTTTAATCCCTGGGTCAGAAAGACCCCCCTGAAGAAGAGAATGGCAACCCACTCCAGTATTCTTGCCTGAAAAATTCCATGCACAGAGGAGCCTGGTGGGCTACAGTCCATTGGGTCACAAAGAGTTGGACATCACTGAGTGACTAACACTTACAGAAATCTTAGGCATCTGTTAAAACTGACTTCCAATATCACCTTCTGAATGCCATCTTTTCCTCCTTGGAAACACTTCAAGTGTACCTTTCTTGAAATACTGATACTCTCCTGTTATATATTTGAATGAATTTTGAATTATCTTATTCTTGCCATCAGAGAGTAAGGTCCCTAAGGGCAGGGGCAATGTTTGTTTTTTCAGTTCTGCCTTCTGTCTGATGACTAGCACAATGTCACCATATAGTAGACCCCACCAGCAGCACCTACAGAAGACTGTATTCTTCTCTCTACACAGCCCGCCTATGGCTTTTCTGTCTTAAACAAATGCTTGCGTCATCTTGTATTTTTTAAATGTAATGTTTTCTACGTCTTTACAGTTCAGACAGAGAATTCAACTATCAGCCAAGCTTGGTGAATGAATTCTTTTACCATTTGCTAATTACTTTGTCCTTTTTCTGCTGAAAGCCTACACTGAATTACTTCAACTTCGCCTCCAAAGGAGACTAACAAATTGCTGAATATAATTTGCACTTGAAACAATAAAGCTATTAATGGCATTTGGGCAAGAACACCCATTATTTTCTTCACAGCAATAAATCAGCATTTCATCTGTTATAAATTGCTTGGTCAGCGTCAAATGGCTTCAGAATAAATCTCTTGCTCCTTTGTGCCTCTGCTGTCTATGATAAAGGAAGGAGGCAGAAGGTAAGCCGGTATTCTGCATTCCCGGGCACATCATTTTCATGCTCCATGACTCTGTAATTTATTTCTAGTGATAAACCTCTTGTAGTCCTACACTGACTGATGCTTACACATGCCCAAATATACATGGAAAGACACAGGGCTCTCTTCAACATTAACACTGAAATGAAGGGGTTACCAACCGAGGGCTCAGGGACAATGAAGAGTAGAATTTTGATCCCTATTATAGATTTTAGTAATGGGGCAGCTGTAAATATAATAGAAATGCTGTAAGATTGTTTGTGTTTAACCGCTAAGTTGTGTCCGACTTTTTGTGAACCCCATGAACTGTAGCCCACCAGGTTCCTCTGTCCATAGGGGATTTCCCAGCCAAGAATACTGCAGTGGGTTGCCATTTTCTTCTCCAGGGGATCTTCCCAGCTCAGGGATCAAGCTCATGTCTCCTGCATTGACAGGTGGATTCTTTACTACTGAGCCACCACTGAAGCCTGTTCTAATCAGCAGACTGTCTTTTCAGGCATGCCTCAAGATATGGTTGTACATATCACAGGTTCATTAGATAGAACAAGAGTTATCCTCTTAAGGTTGGGTTATTCTATCCTCACAATCTGAGGAATATGCCTAAGTTCTACTTAAAAAAAAAAAAAAATCCCTTGCCTTGAAATCATCTCAATTCCATGATTTATCCTCTTCTGGTACTTCTGAATATAACACAATATCACAAAGTAGGTGCCTAATAAATATTTAAGTGAATGAATTAATAGATAAATATGTTTCATTTAGTCTAAGTCACATTAGTTAACAGTATTACTCATTCATCAAAATTAAACACTACTATGTCTTCTACATTTATTATGAGCTGGTCTCTCTTCTCTATTTTAAACTCAACTGATATTTGGGAGTTATGCTTGCTGTCAGTTACAGTATTAACATTTCAAATACACAGAGGATTTTATGAACATTATTATGAATAATGGCTATTAGTTGCTTTTAATAGCCTAGGCAGAGTGAGAGAAAGTATACTTAAGCTACAGCATGAGAGATTTAAGTTAGATAAAAAAGAGTGTTCTGGCATCTGACCCAATTAAACAGTGAAGTAGATTAATGCGAGAAGTTATGAAATCTTCTTTCTTGAAAATCTTAAAAATAAGATGGAATTCCATCAATGTACACATTGCTATGTCCCTATTTAGAGACAAAAGAACTGGCTCCAATCTTTTTTTGAGAGACAGGTATATTTATTAGGTGTATATCTAGAATAGTATAATTTTCCAGAGTATAGGCATTTCACGTAAGATATTGGTATCAATTCATAACCAAGGATATGAATCATATTCCAAAGAAGTGACTTCCAGTTCTAGAGACTCATATGTTATATGGCTTTGGGCCATTTTGCCTCTAAGCTAAAGATTCTTTTCTAATTAAATAGGAATACTAAAAGAGCAAGAACATGCAATTCCACTCCCCTGTCTCTTCTGCAACACAGACTTTGGGCCACAACATGTTTTTGTCAACAGCCCAACTCCTTACTCAGAGATACCAGTGCAACCTCAGTATTTCAGGTCGATTATGAATAAGACCCATTCATGGAGAGTTGAGAAGGATAAAGAGTGAAGAAGCAGAAGAGCCTCATCATATAAAAAAGGCCAATTTTTAGGAGAAGGACAGTTAATAGTGTCCTTGAAAACATAAGAAGTGGAAATAATCTTGAAATAATTTGGAAACTACCCACTTCCTTTTATTTTTATATACTTTTATTTGTTTATGGCTGTGCTGCGTCTTTGTTGCTGCTCGGGGTTTTCTCTTGTTTAGAGAGTGGGGGGTACTCTCTAGATGGCAGTGCGCAGGCTTCTCATTGCGGAGGCTTCTCTTGTTGAGCACAGAGTCTAGACTGCTCGGGTTTCAGGAGTTGCGGTTCCTGGGCTCCAGAGCACAGGCTCAATAGTTTGTGGTGCATGGGCTTAGTTGCTCTGTGGTATGTGGGATCTTCCCAGACCAGGGATCGAATCCATGTCTCCTGCACTGGCAGGCAGACTCTTTACCACTGAGCCCCCGGGGAAGTCCTTGTCCCGTTTTATAAATGAGGAAACTGAGGCTTAGAGAAAGTATGCGACGTTCTCGAGGTCACTGTTTTTTAGGAGGTGACAGAAGGGCACTGCACAACTCAGAATGTGAGTGGCAGATTCAGATCTGGCCATGAGCCAGGGTGGCCACCCAGCGCCTCTGGAGGACCCACTCTCTAAAGGCTCTAGCCTCGCTTCCACGGATCATCACATCCTCTGAATCTGGAGAGTGACAGGGAGCAACTTCCCTTCCAGGCAAGGGATGGAAAGACATCTGCCAACCCTCAGAGCATACTCACTCTGATGGCCTGAGCTCCAGCTGACCTTGTGAAGAGCACTGTCCTACTCAGTACTGGACTGGAGGCAAAACCAAGTGCAATCCTGACGTGGTCCTGCCCTAGAGCAATGATGGGAGGAGCTATGTGCCAGCCTCTCCCAAGACTCAGCTGCTTCTGGGAGAAAACAAAGGCTGTGTGCAGCAAAGAGAGGCCAAACAAGGGAGAGGGTGCACACACACACTCCAGACCTTGAAGAAGGCTCATCTTTGCTTCAGGTCACACAGCACATGGGCAGAAGGATCCCTGGCAAGGAGACCATACATACAGTAGACATACAGTATCATACATACATATTCCAGGCAGGGTTGTCTGTGATCTGTAACTTGTATGGATATAATAAGCTCCATGCCTAAGGCACAACAACCCCAAATCACCACCACCAAAACACAAAACACATGTTTAAAGGGGAGAACTATCCACAACTTGAGTGTTTTTTTCCTGTGTGGCTGAACCAGGAGCAGGTTGCAAATCCCATCATTGTTACAGGCTGCAAAGCCAACCAGGGAAGCCTTCTTAGAACACTGAAGGGAAATGCTGTGGACAAGCCTCTTGGTCTTGGAGGAAAGATGGCTTGTTAGGTTTAACTGTAAACACATGGAAGTAGGTGTCAGAGATACCCTCTACTAGAAGACTATACAAAATAAAAACTGTTTTTGGAAAAGGACACTAAACTAAGGGAACCTGAGAATTCCAGACAAGGGCCAGTTCAGTATCCCATGCTTTCTCAAGCATTTAGCGACCAGATTTTTAGTCTTCAGTTGAATGACTTTCATTTCAGACATTTAATTTATGCAGACAATTCAGTTGCAATATTAAACAATTACAACATTCTGTAAAAACAACAACAACAAAGACCAAAAACACAGGCAGCCTGCTTTGATGACCTAACTTAAAACTTCAACTTTGTCGTATCCCCAAACTGACACTCCTGTTACCCTGCTCTACTTTTTCCTTTTCTTTAATAGCTATTATTATCTTCAAACAGGCTTCCCCCATGGCTCAGAGGTAAAGAAACTGCCTGCCAGTACAGAATGTGCAAGAGACACGGGTTCAATCCCTGGTTAGGGAATATCCCCTGGAGGAGGAAATGGCAACCCATTCCAGTATTCTTGCCTGGGAAATCCCATGAAGAGGGGAGCCTGGGGGGCTACAGTCTGTGAGGTCACAAACAGTTGGACACGGCTGAGCCACTGAGCATGCACGGACACACATAATCTCCAAACAGATTAGAATTTGCTTATTTGTTTACTGCTTATTTTCTGTTTCCATCCAGTAGAATATATGCTCCAAGGGGGCAGAAATGTTCGTCTGTTTTATTTACACAGTAGGTGTGCAAAAATGCCAGCTGACTGAATCAGAACAAGACACAGATCAACTATCAATACTGCAAAAAGCCCCCTTTTCAGATAACAAGATGAGGAAGTTGCCTCATCACTACCTACGAGGAATATATATATTTTTCAATATAAATCACCAAGGTTAAAAAAGAAATCAAATTCAGAGGTCAGCAGGTGCATTCTGCTATCAGAAGCAGCAGCTGACTCATGCTAAAGGTTCCAGGGTAACTAAGCCCTGTTGTACATGAGGCCAGGCTGATGACCAGCTCCTCACATCTCTGGGGGTCAGGAGGGAAACAGGTAGGTACCAGGCAGTGTGAAAAGATACTTCACAAGGGCTTGTTTTTATATCCTTATAATATGAATACTATGTACAGCACCTCCCCAGGCATAAAAAACACTTTCACTGTATACCTCACTCTTCTCCTAACTGCCTTTTGAAACGGTTAGGATTATTTTCTTAATCTTGGAGAATGCTACTTGCCCATGGTGGTGGGCCAAAGCAGATCATTCTTATTTGGTTTAAGAAAGCAAGTACAATTGGTAGATGCCAGGGGCTGGGGGGTGGAGGGCGTGGGGAAGGGGAATGGGGAATGTGTGTTTAATGGGAACAGAGTTTCAGTTTAGGAAGGTGAAAAATACGGGAGATGAATGATGGTGAGAGTTGTACAACAACTGAATGTACTTAGCACCACTGAACTGCACAGTTAAATATGGCTAAAACAGTATGTTTTACATCATGTGACTTTTACTACAATAAAAACCATTAAAAAGAATCAGTAATAAATTCATGCAATACTTAAAAAAAGAAAGCAGTGTGTGTGTGTGTGTGTGTGTGTGTGTGTGTGTGTGTGTTCAGTTGTGTCTGACTCTCTGTGGCCCCATGAACTGTAGTCTGCCAGGCTCCTCTGCCCACCAGGCATGGAATTTTCAAGGATCATTTAAAGCTCTGCCTTACCACCACCAACGAAAATGCCAAGACACAGACAGAACTCCTCTCTTGTGTAGAAACATTCTGTAACAATGGAGAAGTGTGTGTGTCTGTGTGTGTGTGTTGGGGGAGGGGAGCTAAAATACAACTTGCCAAACTCCAGAGAAGACACAGTATGTACAGAATGGGTAGGACTTGAAAGTTTCATCCCCACACAAAGAGATACTGTGCAGTATCCAGCGTGAAGAGCTGGCACAGGAACTGAGGAGAGCAACGGCCACAGGGAATGAACCAGCTCAGCGTCTGAAAACACCTACAGGTTCTATCAAACCTGCCCGCAGCCTTCAAGAGCTTCCAGGGTCACAAACAGGAAACTGCTAGGTATGACTTAACCTGAGTCTCGACCTCCCTAGAGAAGCGCTTGCCCCAAAGAGCAATGAACAAAGTGTGGAGTCAAAGGGTGAGAGGTGAAGAAGACCGTGAGTTCAAGTTCAGGGTATGGAGCATTTAGTGGAAGGAAACCCTTTTCTAAACACAGAGGTTACTTGGGGTTCAAGCCTTCCCAGGTGGCACTAGTGGTAAAGAATCCACCCGCCAGTGCAGGAGATGCAAGAGATGTGGGTTTGATCCCTGGTTGGGGAAGATCCCCTGAAGAAGGGAATGGCAACCCACTCCAGTATTCTTGCCTGGACAGAAAATCCCACAGACAGAAGAACCTGGTGGGCTACAGTCCAAGGGATTGCAGAGTCAGACATGACTGAGCGACTGAGCACAGCAACATCACTGGTTGTCAATGTTGGCTGACATCTTCACTACAGCAGCCCAACACTTCATGTGCTGGGAAATGAAGAGAAAACTGAATTACAAAGAGACTCGGGAAGATGTGAGATTAAGCTGATCATTATTGGTGGGTTCATTCACTCATGACATTCTATATCAGGATATTTTCAGATACAGAAAATATCTGAATTGACAAGTAAATAAGAGGACCTTCTATCTCATACAACAGAGTTGCCTGGATACAGTGGAGATGGTTTATTTAGTAGCTCACCAACATCATCAAGGACCTAGGTTCTTTCCATCTTTCTGTCTACATTAAGTCCCCTACATACACACAAGCTTCATTCCAAGAGTGTGTCCAAAGTCCAGTTTGTTCGTAAGGCCAACCAAGTTAGCCTACGTAACCACTAACAAAACTGGCTACATAATACTGTGCTGTGATAGGTTTATAATACATTTCACACAAATAATACATTAAAAACAAACAAAAAATTAAAGAAAATATTTTTAATCTTCTAATACAGTACCTTGAAAAGTACAGTAGTACCAGCTACATCACTGCTGCTTTTATGCTTGCTTCCAGACATCCTTGACTTGAAAGAAAGACACTGTACTAATGTACTCTATATAGTAATGTACAGTAAAGTACACAGAAGCACAACCACTTGTAGAGAATGCATGCATGTGACAATGTACACTAGACACGTGATCTAACTTAAGTGACAGGACACGTGAACGCATGTTCATATCTTTGAAAGTTCATAACTTGAAGTTTCATATGTAGGAGACTCACTATATTTTGATTTGCTTATATTAACCCCAAATTCCCCTGGGGATGACTGGGTCTGGAGCCTGCTTCCTAAGAGCAGCTGGAAGAGAGTAAAGACTTCACCCAGGTCTGTGCTAGCAAGAAAGAGGTCAATGGCCATTGGGTGGGTCCCCAGAGATGTAAGCAGATGGTCACTCAACAGCAGTTGCTAAGTGCCTACTGTGTGTCCACTCCAGTGCTGGTCCTGGAATCACAGTGACAAGGAATCGCCTCTCTGTAGGAGCTTACAGATAATGGCAGAGACAGAAATTAATGAAATAACCATGTAGATAAAACTACCACTATAATAAATGCTCTGTTGAAAAGGTCCATGGTATTCTAACAGGGCACCGAGATTAGATGGGGGCGAGGGGAGGCCTCCCTGAAGAAGGGACACTGAGGTCTGGGGATAGGGGATGGAGAAACCTTTCAGACAGAGGGACCATATGGAGTGGCCAAGTGGAAGGATGGACTGTGACACATTCAGAAACCATCCCCCAGATGGAAAACAGACTGAGAGGGCGAACGTGGAGCAAGATGAAGCTGAAGAGGTAAGGGAGGAGCCAGACCATCTGAGTCGTATACAGCATAAGAAAATATGAACACATACATTTTTTTAAACTGTAAAAATCTTAAGACCTTTTTTGTTCACATCAAGTTTGAAACAAAACAGGGCTCTAAAATGTCTTGGTGCATGGCTGCTTTGAGAATATTAAATGGGCATTCCTTGTCTTTTCACAGTGAATATTTCTAGTTGCTTAGTGTAGCCCCAAAGGAGAAAGCCAGACGGAGGGGGTGAGGGCACAGACAAGGCCTGGGTGGACCTGAAGCCTGGGTTGAAAGGTGAAGCCACACAGTTGTAACTAATTTTTTTTTCCGTTTTGTTGATTTATTTTTGGCTACATCGCAAGGTATGTAGGATCTTAGTTCCCTGACCAGGGATCAAACCCATGCCTTCTGCAGTGGAAGTGTAGATTCTACCCCTGGTGGTGTGGTTTAGTCCCTAAATCACGTCCAACTTTTGTAACGCTGTGGACTGTAGCCTGCCGGGCTCCTTTGTCCATGGGATTTCCCAGGCAGGAATGCTGGTGTGAGTTGCCATTTCCTGCTCTGGGGGATCTTCCTGACTCAAGAATAGAACCTGTTTCTCCTGCATCGCAGGCAGATTCTTCACCACTGAGCCACCAGGGAAGTCCTGATTGTAACTGATTGAGAACAGAAGGAAATAAAGAGGCCAAGACAGGAAAAGGACGTAGACGAAGACTCTGGCCTTGAGACCAGGCTGCACGGGGCCAGGGGCCTGGGTAGGGATTCATGGTGTGTAGTAACAAGAGATCGGTGGTGATCTGAGGATGCGGGAAGACCCAGAAGGATTGTGAATGGAGGGAGCCTGCTAAGGGGCAATCTTACCTCCATCCTGCCTTTCAGTGAAGAGTCTAGCTTTGACTCTCTTTCCATATCCTGGAGAGGTAACAGCAGTGAGATGCATAACTCAGTTTACCTCTGTGCCTTTTGGGAGCATGCTGGCTTACTTAGCAAGAGATCACACAAAAATTATTTGAGATAAAGTGGCGGAGAGTCCTCCTTCAGCAAATGAAAATACACCAAAGGAATAAACAACACTACCACTTCCTCATGGGGCTGAAAAATATTATCTCTTACTTTGGTTTCTTATCACTATAAACTAACTCATAATCTCTCAATAACTGAGTATGAATGGTCTAATTAACCACCTTCTGCCCTTCAGATATTTCAGAATTTCCATGGTGACTAACCATGTGTTTCTTCCACCACATTGATGAGCATGTAGCTAAATGGGCTATCATCCTCCCAAGCAGACATTTAAAGTGTGACAAAGGCATCTCAGAGAAACTTGGTCCTTTTGAAATGAGATAACTAATTACCCAGTGAAAAGGCAGTCTTCTCCCCACTGGGAAATCAATGATGTGGTTTGGTAGAATGAAAGGCAAGGACTATGGCAAATCAGATCTGCAAAAACAGTAAACAAAACAAGCCAAGCAACAATTAGCACATGTGGAAAAGGCAAAACAGCACCAGCCACACAGCTGATCTGATTTGAAGAAAATGAAATCTGTGTTTTAGCAAGAAAGGAGAAAGAGTGAAAATACACAGAAGGGTTATGAAAGGAAACAAAACACCCTAAAAGCAAAATAAGACCACTAAAAGCAAACTAAAATTCATACATACAGACCTCAAAGACAACAAAGTACTTTGTCTGAATTGTCCTATAAAATTAGGAAATGGCTGTTATACAGGTATTTTATCACTCAGGAAAACAGCCACATCTCTTCCAGAATCCCAACTGTTAACAAACACAAAGCATTGAGCCATGGAGATGGTCCCCTTCTCAGAAAAGGAACATAACCTTCAGATGTAGCTGGTAACTGAGAACCCATAAATACTGTGGCAACACACAGAAAAGGAAGTGGATGATGAAAGTAAATTTAATTCAATGTACGTCATAATGTACAAAACTGGGAATGGGGAGAGAAGTGGGGATAGACCCCCAAAATATTGTGCCTACTCGGCTCCTTTTTAGTTTTGTCAAGTTGCATATCTCTGTGTGACTCTTACTCTAAGAAGCATGAAAAACTGACAATAAAACCTTGTCTGAATGGAACACTGGCTTCTGGTTAAGTGTCAAGCACAAAAAGAATCATTTTTTTTTTCAACAAGCTTTCAAACAAAGGGTGCACGCTCTTGACATCTGCTGAGGAGCTACAATTTCCTCTTCTTCAAAACTCAAAGTGTCTCTAAATTAAACATAAGCTTGTATCTGGTATCTGCAAAATATATATGGATCAAATTCAAAGTTTTAGAAAGGAGTTGCCATAGAAACACACAACTCTCTAAAAGAGCAATCCGTTGTCTCTTAAGAGGACCCGTCATCGTAGAGATTTATTCAGTGTGTGCGTAAGTGAGGCTGCAGACAATGCATAAAGGACAGCCAGCATACACACGCTGGACAAACACACAGATGAAATAAGTACTCTAAGGAGGGGGCCATGAGCCCCTTTGTGTGTGTGTGTGTGTGTGTGTGTGTGTGCACCGGGGGTGGAATCATGTGAGCTGAACCCTCTGGTATAGCTGAAATGCAGCCATCATAAAAAGATTTATTCAAAACACAATTCTGCAACAATCTGGGCACTGCACATAGTTCTGGACTGTTTTCTGTGACTTCTTTTCAAATGTAGCTGTAAGTACTAGAAGTAGCACTTACAAAAATAGCTTTATTTTTACTAGCAGAGTAGACTCAAGCTAAAAATAAACCACATGGGAATTTGGTACTGCAAGCTTTTCAAAAGCATAGTGTCAGGATACTAAGACAAACACCACCTCTTCACTAGAAACTTCTGTGCAGCATTCCAAAAAAGTCACCTATTTTTTAGCCAGAGTACAGTTCTTCAGACTTGGGTTTTCCTGAGACAAAGGAACCCCAAGGAAGAAACAAATAAGATGGAGTCCTGAATCAAACCAGTTACTGGGCCTTAGGAAAGGATTTCTCATCTCAGACTTTCCCCAAAAGAGGCCAAATTATCACACAGCTTTTTGACAAGTGGATGATCTTAACTGGGAGGAAGCAAAAGAGATATTTTGAGAGTCTGTGACCCCAAAACTTCTGTAATGAAAGTCTGGGATTCAAAAAAGTTAAAGCCAGTCTTTCGGACTCTGTGGGAGAGCGAGGGTGGGATGATTTGGGAGAATGGCATTGAAACATGTATAATATCATATATGAAATGAATAGCCAGTCCAGGTTGATGCATGATACTGGATGCTTGGGGCTGGTGCACTGAGACAACCCAGAGGGATGGTATGGGGAGGGTAGGGAGAGGGGGGTTCAGGATGGGGAACATGTGTATACCTGTGGCAGATTCAAGTTGATGTATGGCAAAACCAATACAATATTGTAATTAACCTCCAATTAAAATAAATAAATTTATATTAAAAAAAAAGTTAAAGCCACCTGAGTGAGTCATGATTTGTCTGAAAATGTGATCTGCAGCTGTGTTCATCTATGGTTGGTACTAATGATTCTCAAATCATAAGAACAACCATAATAATGATACCTCTAATGAAACACAAATGTTCCATGAACATTAAATATTTAATCTGTTAGGTAAATACAGCTACTGTTAACCAAATCTGACAAATGGGAGAATTGATACCACCACTCGTATTTGCCCCAAATCACAGATGACTAACTTCTGAATTCATCTAAATAAATATAAACATTAAAGTACACATGTGGTTATTTACATGTGTGAATAAACAAAGTATCATGATTAGGCATAGTTAAACAACTGATTAAAAAGTCATTCAAGGGCTGACTCAAAAACCAATCAAGTTACATGTAGGTAATATGGCCCTAGTATCATCAGCTGACATTATTCAGAGAAAAAGAAAAGAAAAAGCAGAATGTTTAAAATCTCACCTTTCTATTACTAAGTGTAACAGACAAATATCCCATCGTGGTTAGTGGACCACAGGGCAATGGTACCAGCTAGCATCTGGCTGTCAGTTACAGCTTTGAAAATGTGGAGCATCTGGCCAGAAGAATGTACTCTACTTGGATTTCACAGTAGGAGTACTCTGACTTTTAATACTCAGACAAACCAGAAGCTCCTTTCAGGAAGCTTATCGGAGGTCAGGCACTCTGCTCTAAAAGATTTCCCGAATCTCTATAGCACTTCTTCATTTATATTCAGCCACTAGCATTCTTGAAAGCTTCCCAATTCAATCATCACAAACTTCTTAGGAGCAGGAACCATATTTGTGTGGCTCATCTCTGGGGCCCAGAATTGGTGGAGCTCCAGAAATCTTGGCTGATGAATGAATGAGTGTGAAGGGCTGGATTTATAGCAGTTATTAATGCTCTTATCTATCAGATAACTTATGAATTTGGTAAATATCTGATAAAAATGATGTGGGGTTTAATGAAATAATGTTCCTGGTTATATTCAAAAACTCAGAAATGAGAGATCAGTCCTTTAACACAGATTTTCATTTCCTATGGACAGTAAAGCAAAGAATGATCATGATATTCTATACTTAAAACCTGGAGGGTTAAGAAACTACCTGAAAGAAACTCTGATCTGGGCGTGAGAGATGAGGGTTACATAATTATAGTACACTAGAAGGCAGTGGCACCCCACACCAGTACTCTTGCCTGGAAAATCCCATGAACAGAGGAGCCTGGTGGGCTGCAATCCATGGGGTTGCGAAGAGTTGGAAACGACTGAGCAACTTCACTTTCATTTTTCACCTTCATGCATTGGAGAAGGCAATGGCAATCCACTCCAGTGTTCTTGCCTGGAGAATCCCAGGGACGGAGGATTCCTACTACAATCAGCTTCCTACTACAATCAGCTTCCTACTAAAGCTGGCACATACACACACACCAGACTTTGGGAGAGATAGCCAGTGAGGATTTAAAAGGAGATACTCTGTGGCTGTGGAGTCCCACGGAGGCTTCCAACAGTTCAGAAATTCTCCATCTACGCAAAGAGGGAAAGGGCCTCCATGTTGCAATTGTTTGATGAACATACCATAGCAGGCTTCTTATTTCTTCTGATACAAGTGAAAATAGGTATGTATTGAAGCCATCAGGTAAAGACAATGAAGGGATAAGCATTTATAACACAGATTTACATTTTTCTGTATCAAAATTTCTGCTTTAAGTAAGATCATCCTACTTAACTACCATCTTATCACACTAATTTTTACTTCACTTTGATAAGAGTAAAGTGTGAATGCCTAAAAGAATCCACTCATCTTTTTAGAGTCAGCTATCTAAGCATGAATTTTTCAAACCGCTTTAATATAGAATGTTATATTAATAAGAGTATTTATAAAATTATCAAATTTAATTGTTTAAACATTTTCTATATCAAGATCAAAGGTAGATAATGTTTTAATTTTTAAAAAGGTAATATACATGACCATCATGAAAATTACAAAAATCTCAGCCATTCATGAGGTTCAGGAATGAGTCTTCTTATACAGCTTAGTTTCACAGAAAGCTGAAGGGTTCCAGTTTACTTAAAACAGAAATATTTCCAAAATTATCACATTTTTGTGTGTGTGTCTCCATGATAGAGCCTGCATACATAATATACGTTTTTCCTTGGTAACTTACCCTTGAAAATACTAGCTCATTTGTCTAAACTGAATGTAGTTCAAAACGTGATACACACGTAGCTGTAGATGAGACTATATGTGCTGTGGTCCATGGAACATGAAGGACTTCATTTGACTGTCAAAATACTTTGAAATCCATCCCCTCAAAAAAAAAAAAAATTCCTGATGTCAATGTCTGTTTTGGTCATTTGCCTCTGCTCCACAGAGTTAGGGTGAAAGTATGGTATGACTAACCCAGTTTTGAAAAACTAGAGAGTGAATCTAAAGCTAAAGAGGTTTCCTGATGAGTGGTTTTTCTGTTCTCTAAGTGGGGATCTGCCTGGATGTTGCTCTCAGCTACCTCTGACTTTAGCTGGAACTTCAGTATGCCGAGGATCCCAAAAGCTCTCGGCCAGAATGCACTTACTCAGCTTTTCACTGGCACTAAGTTTATTTAACTGTTGGGGAGGAGGAACACCCTTGACCGAGTTACAAATCTTACAGTTAGGAGTTCTCCAACGCTTCACTTCTTTTTTTTTTTCTTTTCCCACTTCATTTATTTTTATAATTGAAGGATAATTGCTTTACAGAATTTTGTTGTTTTCTGTCAAACATCAACAAGAATCAGCCATAGAACCTCTTTGACTGAGGTTTGTTTTTTTTTTGCTATTTTTTAATTGGAATAAAATTGCTTTACAATGTTGTTAGTTTCTACTGTATAACATCATGTAATACATCAGCCATATGCATTCATACACCCCCTCCCTCTTAAGCCTCTCTCCCACCCTCCCATTCTACCCCTGTAGGTCATCACAGAGCACCAAGCTGAGCTCCTTGTGCTACACAGCAGCTTCCCACTATCTATTTTACACATGATAGCATAAATATATCAAAGCTACCCTCTTAATTGAGGTATTCTTATAAACCGTTGGTAGAAAGGAATAGGCACAATCTCTCTGAAAGGGCAATCTGGTTTTCCCTCTCTCTTTCTAGATATCAAAAGCATAAGAAAGTACATATTGTTTGATCTAGTAAATTGCTTCCTAGGAATCCGGCCTAAGGAAATCAATGGATATGTAAACAAAGAAAATGTACAAAGAGGATGACCACACCATATCATAAAAGTAAAGTTCTGCTTAACTTCTAAAGTACAAGTTTGATAAATAAAATAATGGAGTCAAATGACAGAAAGCCATTACGCCATTAAATTTTGAAAATAATGATACAGACTCATATTTATTGAAATGCAAAGATTTTCACTAGATACTATTAAATGAAAAAAAGTTTAAAGAATATGTACAGTGTACATAGGGAAACATCTGGAAAGAAATATATTAGAGGCTCCCAAATGATTATGGAAGCTCTCAGAGTCTTGATAATTTTTTAACAGTGCCTCCAGGCTCCAACAGATATTCAACAATGCTGTTTGTTCAGTAGCTAAACAACTTAGTAAGTATTTATGTCCTAATAACTTTATAGTTATTTGGAAAAAATAACCCACATAAATTAAAAGTACTGTTCTTTCTTAAATAGCCTCCTAGTGATTTATCAACAGAATGGGAATACCTGTTGGACAAGCAAAACTCCAGATTCTTTGTGGACAAGCAAAACTTCAGATTCAATGTGGACGCCACTGTCTGCATTTCCTGTTTCACGCTGGTTTTCACATGGTGCTCACTTTGTCATTAAAAAACTCAGCAGTCTCTGAAAATGCTCTTTGCAAAGATATGATGTCATCAGAAGAATCTGGTACAATCTTATGTTGAAACCATGAACAACCTCAAAACAATGTTGAACAGAAGGGTGTCCCGAGGATGGAAAATAACGTGGACCACCCTCACGAATTTACTGTGCTGTCCCAGTGCACCATGGCACACAGCTTGGTAACTGCACATCCCTAACAGCATCAGCAGCTGATTCCTCTTGGGGATGAAAGTGAGAGTCACTCGGTCATGTCCGACTCTTTGCGACTCCATGGACTATATTGTCCATGGAATTCTTCAGGCCAGAATATTGGAGTGGGTAGCCTTTCCCTTCTCCAGGGGATCTTCCCAACCCAGCAATCGAACCCAGGTCTCCCACATTGCAGGCAGATTCTTTACCAGCTGAGCAACCAGGGAAGCCCTCTCTTGGGTAAGGATGATTAAAAAAAAAAAAAGATCTTCTGATTCCTTCCAATAAACACTTGTGACTTTTTACAATGAGAAAAACCATTAAACTGATTTACATATTTTCAGAAGTTTTTTTTTACCCTTTAGCTTTTACAACAAACATTGATTTCTTACTGTTCTCAAGGCTGAGAAGTACAAGATCAAGGCCCCAGCCAATTAGGCGTCTGGTGAGGACTTCTTTCTGGTTCATAGATTTCTCTTTTCCTCCATGAAAGGTATTTTTTTGGTTCTTAAAAGATAGATATTCTGCTCGCCTGAATTTTTTACTGTTAGAAAAGTCTCAGCATGAACAACATTAAAAATAGAAAGTCTTATTAAGTGTCCATTGATGGGTGAAAGGTATATTGGTACATACACACAATGTAATATTACTCGACCATAAAAAAGGATGAAATAATGCCATTTGCAGCAAACATGGACAGGCTCAGAGATTATCATACTAAGTGAAGTAAGTCAGAAAAAGACAAATACCATATAATATCACTTATACATGGAATCTAAAATATGACACAAATGAACTTATATATGAACCAGAAACAGACTCACAGGCACAGAAAAAAAAATTATGGTTACCAAAGGGGAAAGGTGGGAGAGGGGTAACTTAGGAGTTTAGGATTAGCAGATACATACTACTATACATAAAATAAACAACCAAGTCCTACTGTATCACAGAGAACTAATATCCTGTAATATGTCATAATGGAAAAGAACATGAAAGAGTGAGTGTATATACACACACATAGCTGAATCACTTTGCTGTACACTAGAAAGTAATGCAATATTGCAAATCAACTACTTCAATAAGTAAAAAATCGCAGGTCTCAGATGCTGCCTTAATGATAGAAAGCTCAAATCCTGAATAACCTTCTGCAGTAACTCTTACTATTCTGAACCCTTACTTGATCACTTGCATGGATAGGGTGGATGAAGTCCCCGGTGTCAGGACAGTAACCCAGACATTCACCCTACTTCCTGCAGGTAGCCGCTACAACTGTGTGACAATCGACTCTCTGTCCCTCCGCTGATGTGCATGTAACAGAGCATGGTCGTGCTCTCGTGGGAACTGAGCTGCAAATGGTCCTCTGCTCTTGGGCTGCGGTGCTTTAGTCTGCGGATTAACGGTGCTCCTTTTAAAACAGTGCCTGCTGTTTTTCACCCTGGTGTCCACCACCGCTGCCTTCAAAGGTCTCCACTGCTCTCTTTGTTCCCTTTTGGTTACTTCTGCCCTGTTTGTCAGTTTTCACACTAAAGAAATGAATGGCCTTTTATAACTTCACCAATTGGGGCTTTCAAAACCAACCAGAGTGAGTTAAGTGCAATAGATATTTAGCCTCCTTTGGTATTTAGCTGTTGGTGAGTCTTTTGTTTTATCCCTTGTGAGGATTGATGGGTAGAAAGGATCATTTTCCAGTTTAAAGCTATTTTTAAAACCTGAGAATTTTAAAAGTTTTGGTGTTGAAGTTTTCTTGTGGTTAATATTTTCTAATCATTTCCTTTCTTACTTCAGAAATGGCCAAGGAACTATTAAAAAACAGCGTATTTTCCAATCTAGGAACATCTACAAATGTATACATCATTTTCAACTTAATATTTACAAAGTTAAGCTAGAATTAATCATGCTGCAGTAGTAGAGTGTTTAGCTTCTTGCATAATTTTTTTTAAATTGGAGCATAGTTGCTTTACAATGGTGTGTGTGTTTTTGCTGTACAGCAAAATGAATCAGCTATATGTTTACACATATCCCCTCTCTTGGATTTCCTTCCCACTGAGGTCATCACAGAGCACTGAGTAGAGTTGCTCTATACAGTATGTTGTCACTAGTTATCTATTTTATACACAGTATCAGTAGTGTATATGTGTCAATCCCAACCTCCCAGTTCACCCCATTCCCCCTCTGCTCCTTAATGTCTGTACATTTGGTCTCTATGTCTGTATCTCTATTTCTGCTTTGCAAATAAGATCATCTATATCATTTTTCTAGATTCCGCATACATGCATTAATATACAATATTTGTTTTTCTTTAATTGCAATGGCCCCTGCTGATCTTAAAATTATTCTTTTAAAAATGAAGAATAGTAACATCTCCCAGACCTCCTTTCCCGGCTTAATCCTTCCCTACAACATTTATCACCTTTTACCATACTACAGTTGATCTTTGAACAACAAAGGTTTGAATTGTGTGGGGCCACTTACATACAGATTTTTACCAATAAATATAGTATGTATTTCCACTTCACAAATCTTTGAATTAACTAAGTGTGGGGAAAAGTTTGTGTGCAATAAGTAATCACAGTGTGAGGAATCAAAAGAACTAGGGTTTGAGTTCTGATTCTATCAAAACTGTTTGTTTTCCGCCTTTGAGTTAGTCATTTATCAGTTCCTTTGCTTTTGAGGCAGAGATGGCAGGACACAGATTTTCAACTGTTGGGGAGGGAGGGTTGGTGCCCCTAACACCTAAGTTGTTCAGGGTTCAACTACATATACTTTACCTATTTATCTTGTTAATTGTCTGTCTCCTCCAACTGGAATGTAAGCTCAATAGAGGCCGGCTTTTTGTCTGTTTTAATCACTGATGTACTCCCAGCACCTAAAACCACCCACCAAAACACAGAAGCTCAACAAGTATTTGCTGAAAAGGAAGTAAACAAATGACTGATTCTTAAATCTTTTATACTTCTATTTCAGCAGGAATTTTAAAAAAATGAACATTAATGTTTATGCAAACCAACTACTACTTTTTCGAAAGTAAAAATTAAAGTCAGTCTTTGATTTCAGTAAAATTCACAGATTACAGGATCTAATTAATTTAATATTTCTCCCCTTCTGGGAAACATTTCAACTTTCAAATTAAGAGGACTTCTGATTGTCAACTTTGGCAAATTTATGTAAAACACCTAAAAATACTGGTATAAGCATTAAAAACACTTAAAAATTTTGTGGCTAAACTGCAAGGAAGTATTAAAGGTTGGCAATAACAAGGAGACTAGAAGCCAGGAAGGTAAGTAATCCATGAGGTGGCATGTACCCTGGGATCATAAATTAATCCCTGGGTGTCTATGGGATAGGAGACAAGCCAAAGGCACACAAAGGGTGTGGGGGTTGAAGCCCATACCCCTGAAATGTGAGATACTTTCTGGGTAAGTTTAAAAAACATCTCCCCAGGAGCAGAAGAAAGAAACGATAAGCATTCGTGATGGCAGAGTCAGGGAAAAAAAGAAAAAGTTTCTTCAGAAAATTCCAAGCCCACTCTTGCACTGTTTGGGATCAGAAATTACATATCCTCTCTGAAATACAAACATTTAAGATAAAAAAGCCCTAAAATGTCAGTGCCCCCAAACATACACCAGAAGCAAATTCAAGGCCTGTAGAATAATGAACTAAATCCACATTTCAAAGAGTCTTCATACAGAGAGTTCCAAGTAACTGAATTCAGAATTAAAAATCTCAAAACGCAAAAAGAAGTAAGTAAAGAGTCTGCCTGCAATGCAGGAGACCTGGGTTCGTTTTGGGGGTCAGGAAGCTTCCCTGGAGAAGGAAATGGCAGCCCACTCCAGTATTCTTGCCTGGAGAATCCAATGGACAGAGGAGGCTGCCAGGCTACAGTCTACGGGGTCACAAGAGTCAGACTAAGCACATGTACACCATGGACAAGAAGAAAAAATAAACTGCACAATAAGACTCTCAGAGGATGGAAGTTCTGTACATATCAGATACAGACTGTAAAAAAGATGTTTAATGCATTTAGAGAAAGAAAATGGTATCTTAAAATATGAAAAAGAGTAAGATATCAAAAATTACTAAGCAGAGTTGAGCAAGAGCCAAAAGTAACTTCTAGAAATGAAAATAATTACAAATAGAGATTCAGTGGGTGAGTTCAATACCAAATTAGATATAGCTGAAGAGGGAAATGGTGATTTGGTAGATAGACATAAAGAAATTACATGTAATCTTGTAGCGAGATGAAAAGAAGATGCAAAGATGTTATGGTGGGGGGAGTATAGAGGAAAAATGAGGGAAAAGACAGACTTAGAAGTGATTATATTTGAAAATTTCCAGAACTATCAATCATCAAATTCAGGAAGCCAAATAAATTCCAAGGATGCTAAATAGAAAGAAATCTTAACCCAGATAAAGCCTTGAAAAACTGCAGAACACCATTATCAAAGTAGATCTTCAGGACAGCCCAAGGACAAAGCAGATTATCTACAAGTAAGTGATAACTAGATTGATATTTGATTTCTCAAGAGAAGAGGAGGAATCTGGAGAAAATATATTTAAAACATTGAGAGAAAATAATATTAAACGTGGAACCGTATACTCAGCAAAACTACCTTTCACAAATAAAAGCAAATAAAGGCATTTTCAGTCAAAAATAAGAAAGTTTATTAAAAAAAGAAAAATTCTAGGAACTTCTAACAAACATAGTTCAGAAAAAAGCAAAGTGATCTGAGATGAAAGGGAATGGTAAGCAAAGAAAACAGTAGATGTATGTCTAAATTTATAGAAATATAGGCAATATAAAACAAATGCTGACTAAATACAAATTGTAATAATGCCTAATATAAAAAATAAGATTAAACTGAAAACTGAGCAACAATGGCATATTAGCTTGGAAAAGAATGATCAGAATTAAAGAGTTTTAAGATTTTTAAACTGCTTGGGAGAAGAGGGAAGACACTATATAGAGTAAGACTTCATTAAGTTAAATAGAATACTGGCATCTCTAGGGTAAACAGTGAAAGAGAATAGCATGTACAACTGTCAAACTAGTAGGAGAAAAAACTTGGAAGTATAAAAACAATATAAAACTCATTCAATTCAGACAAAGGTAATAACAAAAAAATAAAGCATAGAGAAAGCAGGACAAATAGAAAGCAAAAATGAGATGATTGAAATGAACTTAAATTCACTTCATTATTACGTTTTGTTTGACTGAAAATACAAATGTAATCAATGCAATGTCATAAACAAAAAAATTGATCATATTTTTTTTTTGTTAAAGACAAAGACTGTCTGAATGAATTAAAAAACAGAAACCATGTCCACCCAAACACCTGATAAATGTCCACAGCAGCTTTAGTCATAATTGCTCCAAGCTGAAACCAACCCAAATGTCCATCAACTGGTAACTAGTTAAACAAATGGTGGTATATCCATACAACAGAATGATACTCAAAGATGAAAATGAATGAAATACTGATACACATTGCAACATGGATGAATCTCAAAAGCTTTATGCTAAATGGAAGAAGTCAAACACCATAAAACATACATACTGTATGATCCTATTTATGTGACATTCTAGAGAAGACCATAGTAGAGTGATAAAAAAAAAAGCAGATCAGTGGTTTCTTGGGGCTAGATGAGAGGGAAAGAAACTGACTGCAAAAAGGGCATGAGGAACTTTCTGGTGTGATGGAAATGATCTGTATCTTTATTGTGGTGTTGGTTACATGCCTTACACGCTTGTCAAAATTCACCAAATTGTACATTTTAAATGTTTGAGTCTTACTGTATAAATTATATCTTACTCCAGTACTCTTGCCTGGGAAATTCCATGGACAGGGGAGCCTGGTGGGTTGCAGCCCTTGGGGTCACAGAGTCGGGCATGACTGAGAGACTAACACGCACAGTTAATTGAGAAAGACAAAATCTAGCTATGTGATTTACAAAAGACGAATCTAAAACGTTTTGTATCCTTGAAAAAAGGAAGTTGGAGAAAGATATTTGCACACAATTGCCCCAAAATCTGGTTTAACTAAACTGAACCCATACAAAATTAATATTAGGCAAAGAGATGAAAAGGGTCATGACATAGTAACAAAAATATTGAATCGACCAGAGAAACACATGCCTAACAATATCTTCAAAATGTATAACAACAAAATTCACATAACCTCAAGGGGAAACTGACCATGGGACAATCTTATTCGTAAACATAAATGCAAAAAAATTAACAATTCAAATACATTAATTTATAAAGAAAAGTAACATACCTAAGTCTGAGTTAGCCCCATAATCCCCATAATACAGGATTACTTCAATATCAATCAGTGTTATTCATCACATTAGCAGATTAAAGAAGAAAAAGTATATGCTCATCTCAAAAGATGCAGAAAAAACAGTCAATAAAATACAAAAGCATTCATGATTAAAACTCTGAGTAAACAAGGAATTCAAGGAAACTTCCTCAGCTGAATAAAGGCTATCACAAAATAATCCTGCATCATTTCAGTTAAATTCAGTTCAATTCAAGGGTAAAACTTTAAATCATTGCCTGTAAAGTCAACAAAAAGATAAAATCTGCTATTTATTATCACTTCTGTTCAACTCTGGAGATTCTAGCCAGCTCAATAAAACAAGAAAAGGGAATTAACACTATACAAATCAGAAAGGGAAAAAAAAAATCAAAGCTATTATTTCTTATAGATGGTATAATAATCTAAATAGAAAAGCCTAAAGAATCTACAAATTATTTTTATTAATAAGGAGGCCAATAATGTTACCATACACATGATAAAATGCAGAGCCCTTCAACACTGAAACGGCTAAGTAGATTGTATTATAGTAAGTACAATAAAATATGATACAACAATGCAAGTAAATGAACTAAAGAAGTTACACACATCTATATAGATGAACCTCAGAACATACTGTTTTGGCAGGAGTAAGTCACAAAATAACCAGCATGATTCTATTTACATAAAGATTAAAATAATACGGTACATTGTTTAGAGACACATACTTATGTGGTAAAACTAAAGAAAAGCAGGAGGGTGATTAATTCCAAATCCAGGAAAGTAACTGGGGAGAGCAGAATACATATACAGGAGAAAGGTACATATGGATTTTGATAGTAGTGATAATATTCTTAGATAAGTAGTATAAATGTGGATGTCTCCATTTTATTCTTTAAAATGTGCAAATATGCTATGCTTTCTCTTCTCTATGTGTTGTATACTTCTTAATTCAAAGAAATAAATGAACCCAAGTGAACTTGCTCAGAAAGTGCATTTTAAAGTACTGTAGGGACTTCCCTGGTAGTCCAGAGGTAAGACTGTGCTTCCACTGCGGGAGGTGTAAATTCAATCCCTGGTTGGGGAACTAAGATCTCATATGCAGAGTCGGGTGGACCCCCCAAAATGCACTGTAATATTATTGCAAGTGGGAAAACGTAGTCATCAAGGAATCTATTTTTCTATATCTAAGTTTTATCATTAATATTTATTATTTTAAAATTCATTTATGGGGCAGTTGATAGTCCTCACTCGCATGATGATTTTCTAAATGCACCAAAGTCATAAGAAACTCTTTTGGTTGGTTATTTTTTTTTCTAGACTGGCTATTTTATTTATAAATAAGTAAAAATTTATTTATTTTTGAGGTACAATTGACATGTAACATTATATCAGTTTCAGGTATACAATGTAATGATTTGATATTTATATATATATTGCAACATGATCACCACTGTCTTGATAGATTTTAAAGGTACATAGCAAAATCTGTGTTTTCGTAACTGCCTGCATAAGACAGAAGAAAAACAATAAATGACCACATGTTAAGGAAAGAACATTCACTATTAAGAAATGCCAAAAAGACTTGAATTCTTATATTAAAACAACTTTCACTGGAAAAGATCTGATTCTTTCTTTTAAAGCATTCTTTGAAAGAGAAGTTTTGTTCAGACCAAAATAATAGGAGATACATGTCAGAAAGAGTTGAAAATATTTTCACTTCTCATACAATGTTTTTAAATTGCCAATATAATTAAAATGATACTGATGATCCAGGCATCTGGATAACCCACACACAATATTCCAAATGGTACTCATTACCAACCCTTCCAAATCAGTCTTGGGTGACAGGGTCCAGTCACCCAAGCCAGACCCAATGCCTCAGTATCTCCCAACAACCTGTGTAATTTCCCCTCCTGCAATCCATCCTCCATTTGCCCTCTGAGCAATCCTTACAGAACATAAGCATCACCATGTATTTCCTAGCTTTAAAGTCTTTCAGTGCTGACCCATCCCTACACAAAACAGCCTCCAAGCCTTTCAGAATATGGCCCCCTTTCTATTGTCCTTTCTGGCTGTTCTGTGCATACACTTTAGATCACAGCATTCCAATATGGTGAGAGTGGTGTTAATTTAACATGCTGATATTAAAATATTATTTTATGGGTCCATACATTAGCCTACTGTATGCTCTTCACTCCTTTTTGAAAACTATTTGCCTGCCTCAAAATTGTTATTCATCTTCAAACTGTTATATATAGGATGGAGAAACAACAGGGTCCAACTGTATAGCACTATCTTCAGTATCTCGTGATAAACCATATGAAAAGAATATGAAAAAGAATATATATATGTATAACTGAGTCACGCTGCTGTATGGCAGAAACTGAACACAACATTTTATATCAACTATACTTCAATAAAATTTAAAAAATTATCCATCTTCAGAAAATCTGTGAAACAGCTCCATTCTGAAGGTTTCCCAAACCACTCCAGTCTGCACTCCTCATGAACCTTGTTGCTATCATTCCATTGAACACTTGCTGCTTTTTAAATCTATCTTCCCAACTACACTGCAAACTACTTGAATGCATGAATATCTTTTTTTTTACATCTCCGGTGTGTAGCACAGCACTACCCCCATAAAAGTTATCGTTTATTTGTAAAACAGGTCTTTACTCAGCTTTTTACACATTATCACATTGAACTCGCATGATGACTCAATGAATTCTGTTATTAGCCCCCTTTTTACAAACAAGGAAACTGAGATTTAGGGGTTAACATCCCCTGGAGACCCTCCAGTTAGTAGGTGGTGGCCTTCTGCTGAGAACTTGGGGCTCTGGGACTCCACTGCTTAGGTCAGCATCTCGCACCTGTGGTGAGATGTCATGCACGCACAGGCGACACAGGTCCTGTGAACTCTCACCCACCTTCACCCTGTGAAGCTGATGGAGCACACTGGAGGAGGTGTCAGGGCTTCTGGTTCTGCCACTTGTCAACTGTGACTCAGGGCTGTCCCCAGCTGTCTCTGGGCCGCCCTCTCCTCCTTAAGGAGGATCCCACACATAACAGATTCCACATCACAGCTTCACTCTTTTGACCCTTTAAAGCTGGTAAGAAAGGCTTATGGATCAAAAATCTGGGTACTCTGAGTTATTGGCCTTGAAACATTGCTTCCTTTACTGAAAAACTGTTGCTGAAGAAAGGATGTCAGAAGCCACTTTTGGGCAGGGTCAGAGAAGTGTCCACTTAGGTTCCCAGCTCAGAGCAGGCCCCTGGATCCTCACTTTTCCCCAAGGGCTGCAGACCAGAGAGGAGCAGGGCAGCAGCATGTCAAAGAGTCAGTCACAGACACACTTTCTGTAACCACTCTCCACAGAGGAGAAAATGAACAACTTTGCGTTTAGGTAATGGGCAGGGTGTGACAGCAAGCAAACCTCCGCCCTCCTTCCTGGGGAAATGCAAAGCTAGCTGTGGCCTTTTCACAGACCTCAGAGAGGATGAAATGTCAGCTGTGACTGAATTTTCTGGCTTCATCCCACTTACCTCACCACCTTACTATTATCTACAATGACATTTTGGATATTAACACACTACATCTAAATATCAGCCCTCGCTCGGACATCACGTTAGAAACAGCTGAATTCTACAGCTGTTTTGCTGGAAACAAGAATTCTTAACATTTTCAAAGGGAAAAAAGTCTGTTCACAGATGTCTCCCCAGCCACGTCTATAGGGGCCTGTCCACTAGTTTTAGCGAGCAAATGCTAACTAGACTTGCCACTCCTATATACACACACTACTGGTTTTAAGTAACCACTCCTTCCCGTCTCCCAAAAAACGACAACTAAAAAAACAATGTTCGCTTGGAGGAAGAGAAACTAAAATTCTTTTTGCTGTTCCTCTCAATCAAACCCTTGAAGGAACAAAACTTTTCACTGTGGTTTACACACTTGTCACTCAAAAAAGTGGTACCTAGAAATGCCATGAGCCTTCCTATAATTTCACTTCTACTTAGGAAGCTGTATCAGTGCTTGCTCTGGGCACAAAATGCTGAGCAGCTGAATGGCATTTTGGCAATGGTGTAGATGAAAACTGTTGAAAAAAAGTACATCCTACCCCTTGTATGTTCGGGAGATGTGGCCAGTGTCCAACAAATTCCCGATCAGTAGGGTCAGTCTAGTTCCATGAGGACTACCCATGCACACGTGTGTGCTGAGCCCTTGCTGTGAGCTCCATGCCATGAGAAAAACAGCCTTAGGTAGAAGGTGTACTCTTCCTCATTTTACAGGTGAGGAAACTAAATTGCCCCAGACCACACAGTCAGGAAATTTGCCAAACTGGAATTTGAACAGTCAATACGACCCAGAATATGTAACACAGAAGTTCTTTTGGAACCAAAGAAACAATATTCATTCTTTCACAACGCTTGGCATGCACTCTGTGTTTCAACTTAAAAAAAAAAATGAGAGGAAACGGATCACTAATGAAATGTAAACCACTGAACCTTAATTAAGATTCCAATGATCAACAAACTCAAACTTTATTAAGTTTATTAACTGTAATTAAGACATTACAAATGTAAAAAAAAAATATGGCTCTTAAAAGAGGCTGGGGGTGCAAATATTTAGGAAAATAACTGTATTTCAACTACTGCCCTCTCCTGGTAGCATAAACAAAGGTGTATGACCTTTTCTTAATTCAATCAGTTTAGAAACTTTTCATCTAATTGATCTATCAAAACCAAACACACAGATAAAGAAAAGACTGTACAGGGCTTCCTCAGGATGAGACTTGGCTCAAGACGGAAATCAAGTACTCGCCACTTGAGTTAATTATGAGAAACCATTTAGCTTCTCAGTGCCTCTATTTTTCCATCAGTAAAATGGGGATAATAATATCTCCTCTGCCTACCTCAAAGGTCACTGTGAACACCAAAGATAATGCATTTGAATGTTCTTTTCAAATAATCTAAAATCAAGGACATTTTTATTAATCAACTAAAGCCATTCACAGAAATACCATTAAAATGAAAATTTCAATGGACTGGGACTTCCCTGGAGGTCCAGTTGCCAAAACCTCTCCTTCCAATGCAGGGGGTGTGGGTCTAACTCCTGGTCAGGGAGCTAAGATCTCAATGCTTTGTGGCCATAAAAGCCAAAGCATAAAATAGAAGCAATATTGTACCAAATTCAATAAGAGACGTTAAAAATGATCCACATCAAAACAACCCTAAAAAATAATTACAGTGGACCCTTGAATACATTGGGTGTTAGGGGTGACAACACTTCAGGCAGCTGGAAAATCCGAATTTAACTTATAGTTGGTCCTCTGTATTCAGAGTTCCCTCATATCTGTATCTGTGGATTCAACCAAACATGGATTGTATAATACTGTAGTACTTTCAGCTGAAAAAAAATCTGAGCATTAGTGGACCCACATGGTTCAAACCATGCCATTCAAGGGCTGACTGTCCATCCATTCCTCACTACTGCAGTCCAATTCCTGGGAAACAACGCCATGGTAATAAGGAAACTTCTTTGCAAGGTTATGTACAGAGATTTTTATGACTACAATGTTAACAACAGCAAAGGGCAGGGCAGGACCTAGGTAAATATCCATCAGTAGATTAACAGTGGAATAAATGATAATAACCACACTATAAAGTATTATCCAACCACTAAAAGAGTGACCAGAATTTTATCAGTTGAATGAAGAGATTTCGATGTGGCTTTTTCAGAAAAAGCGGGATGTAAGAAAATGTCATGTGGAGTCCCCAAAGTCTTAGTGTAGTGCTTTTAAACTTTAATAATTTCAAAAGTATAAATGCTACATACTTACAAAAATAACATGAAAGGTTGAACGCTGAACATTTTAAAATACATTTTAAAATTCTTATTAAAATTCAATTTAACAGAAACTGCTGCACACAAAAAATGAAGAGCAAATTTTTTTATTCAAAATTGACAAAGTAAAATAAATGCAAATAATTAAATGTTTCAATGTTTCTTTTGTAAGTGTATAGCAATTATAGTGTTAGTTGGTCAGTCGTGTCTGACTCTTGTAACCCCGCAGGACTATAGCCAGCCAGGCTCCTCTGTTCATGGAATTCTTTAGGCAAGAATACTGGAGTGGACAGTCATTCCCTTCTCCAGGGGTTCTTTCTGACCCACGGATCAAACGCAGGTCTCCCACAATGCAGGCAGAGTCTTTACCATCTGGGCCACCAGGGAAACCCATGTGTGTGTTATGTGTTAGTCGCTCAGTCGTGCCCGACTCTTTGCGACCCCATGGACTGCAATCCACCAGGTTCCTCAGTCCATGAGATTTTCCAGGCAAGGGTACTGGAGTGGGTTGCCATTTCCTTCTCCAGGGGATCTTCCCAACCCAGGGATCGAACCTGGGTCTCCTGCACTGCAGGCAAATTCTTTACCGACTGAGCTACAAGGGAAGCCCATAGCAATTATGATCCTAAAGTTATTAACTTAAAACTGCACTAATGCTTTGAGAATACTCCATATGATATATTTTCGCTTCTGTGACAACTCTCACCCTTGCTCCCACAAGTGTAGTGGTGTGTGTGTGTTTGTATGATTGTGTATTTATATAACTGATTATATTAATGTGAGAAAATATAGATGGCTACCTGGACAGTTAAAGTGGGTGAAGGGGGAATAAGGAAGTGAGTGACCTAGTTCAAAAAGGAAAACTTCAAAAATGGGAAACTAAAAAGTGTATGTGCTATTATCACACTCACGCACCAACAGAAAATCACTTGTATAGACATACAAGAGGTTTGTGTTGTTTTTTTTTTTAAAGGAACGAAAGAAACTTGTCCCAAATCCCACACTAAGTAAACAGCAGAAGAGCCAAGAATTGTCCCTAAGTCTCTCAGGCTATGAGGCCTGGGCTCTGAACCACTCTGTGACCCATACAACTAGCAAGGTGACGACACTCTGGTCCACCAGGGCTGGGGATCACACTGGCAAGTTCACCAGCCCTGCAATGGGCTGCTTCAAGAGAGGGATCCAGCCCCTGGCTGCGATCTGTTCTCACTCCAGAGCTCTTTTCAGAACCACCAACTGTCCTCTGAAGCTCTCCTTTCCAGGCTGGAACACAACCCAGTTGACAGGGTAGCCAGAGATCAGCCTTCTGTAGTTGATTATGAGGGCAACCCTCTATCCCACAGACATCATTTTAATCACCACTGCCACAAAATCCTTATTGATTGGTTCATCTCTGAATCAAAGACACCTTCCCTCCTACCCAAATAAACTAAAAGTGGAAACATCTTCACAATCTAAATAAGCAACAAGGCTTCCTTCTTCCAGGCCTGTGCTCCTTTATCTGGAATCCCCTTCCTCTTTCTCTCTGCCTGGGAAACTCCTCTGCATTCTTTCATATGTAGCTCAAATGTCATCTTCTCCATCAAGGTTTTCCTACCTCTTCCAAGCGGAAGTGCTTCACCCTCCACATGCCCACACCACTGAGGACAGGTGTACCCCAGCAGTTCTCACCTAGCCTTTGATGATAGGTTTAGGTGTTGATTTTTCCAGGAGATGACCAAGAGCATGATGTCTTATTTATCTCTGTGCCATTTCTCATCCTCACCTTGCCCCAGTGGCTAGCATGGTGCTGAGTGCATCAAAGACCTTCAATAAAATACCAGTTTCATGGAACTGTGAAGCTGAGATCTTATGTATTCACAAGACGAATTAGTAAGAGGGTCCATCACGCAGGCAAATCAACCTGCGGTCTTCTGTGAACATACCTAAGAATTCCTTGCCTTTAGATAATCTCTAACTACATCTCTACCAGGAAACATGCTATAACTCAGACAGGTGTTGCTTCCTTCCTGCCTCTTCCTATTTCAGCAACCGCAGGGCAAGCTACCACCCTTTCAAATGTTGGTTTTAGGTGTGAAATCACATTTGGAGCATGGTGTGTGTATGCATACATGTATGTATTCACATATGGAATGCTTGTCACTAATTCAGACCTTCCTTTACTTCCACGGGGTGAGATCATGTAGAGAAATAATAATGCCTGATGTTTGTATTAACACTTGGAATGTATTTACTTTCAGAGACATTATCTGTTCTGTGCTATGGCGCAAAAAGCAAATCAATTGACGTGATGTGCGTTTATCCTGATGCTGACTGTGCAGCAGAACATCCTTTGTTTAGTTTATGCCTTGATTACATGTCCACGCCTGAAAATGCTGACTGATTGTAGATCCCTGCTGTGAGAAGCAAGGTCTGCGGAATCAGAATGTACTTGATAACATGTATATCCCTTATTGTCTACCATAAATAGATTCAAGCAAGCCAAACAGTTGGAACAAAAACTTGCCATTCTTGTATAACAGTGATTCCTTCAATAATAGTGATCAGAATCCCAATTAAGAAAATGGTCACCTATTTATTCCTACTGCCCTCAATGAAAGCAGGAAAAGCATTTGGCAAACCATCATCTGTCCTTAGATTTCATGAGAATAAGTTCAAATAGATGAAATGGAGGTACTACAGTAACTCCTTCTACAGTGCAATTCAACCGGACCAACTCCTGCTACTCTTGAGCCACCTCTAATCAAGGATGTTTGGCTCAGTTCTGTTAGCTGTCAAGGTTTAATAAGCCAAGCTAGTTAATGAGTGACGGCTAGATTCCATTCCAAGACTTCACATCATCCATGAAGCAATTAAGGACGTATCTCCTGGCCTCCCCCTAGCAATTCCAAAGGTGCCTCAGTCTACTGAGAGACTAAACTCAGCAAGGTTTGAAGGGGAAACAAATAAGTCACATGTAACCCCTGAGAGGGAGCAGAGGATGCCTTCTCCCAGTGTCTGTATTAGGAGAGAAATCTCGCCAATTTATTTTTTGTCTGCATAACTCGTGGAGCTATTTTTTCTCTTTTTGCCTGTCTCTCTGAAATTATAAAAGGCTCTTATGAGTTGTTTATATGAAACCAAGTACCCTGACCCACAGGCAAGGTATTCCTGGAACTGCTGAAATAGCAAGCTAGATAATGATATCATTTTAGAAAGTGCCAAGCAAGAAAGCTCTGATTAACTGCTGAAACATGCTCAGCGGAGGTATTTGTAAACAGAATGAATGTCACTTTAACTTCTTTTCTCTATCTAGGCTCCCCGTTTCCTGGTATGTCATTATTGTGAATATTTCCTCTTCAGATCCCTGCATATACAGAAGGTTATTTGATGGAAAGGAGTACCAAGTCTTTCTTTGGAGAAAAAAAGTGCAGAGTTCATAGAAACATTCTGAACCTCACCCAATACAAGGCAATCTTTCTACTTTGCATAATGTCCTTTCATCTGCCCTTCGCATTCCGTTTCTATCACTGAGCCCCACAAAGTTTTCTTTTCTGATGCTTATTCTCCAAGAGAAACCGACAAGGCATGGAGAAGAGCAGGGCTCCTGGGGGGAGGCGGGAGGACCACAGGGAGTGTTCCGAAAGGGATAACTCAAGGGCACGTGCAATACTTCCTAACATAAGAGGTAAGCCCAGCACAGGGGGCTCATCTGTCCTCCACAAGGCGGGGACCATCTCCTTCACTCTTCTTAAATCCCCTCAGACTCCCCTTGCTTCCAAGGTACTTCAAGAAACATCACCTTAAGCCTGAAGGTATATGAATTCAAGCAGTTGTTTATGACAGGGGTCCCCAACCTTCAGGATCTAATGCCTGATGATCTGAGGTGGAGCTGATGTAATAATAATAGAAGCAAAGTGCACAATACATGTAACGCACTTGAATCTCCCCAAACCACCACACGCCACCCCCACCATCCTGCCAGTCCATGGAAAAACTGTCTTCCACAAAACCAGTCCCTGGTGCCAAAAAGGTTGGGGACCACTGGTTTATGGTACGGCTAAGGAGGTGGTAAGCTGAGTGTTGATGATTTTTACAAGTAAACCCCAAGCCTGTTACAATGCCTGGGGCGAGATCCCTCTTTCCTTCGGTGTGCATGAATATAAGCACTCAGTTTGCGAGCGCATTTGCTCTGTGGTCAGCGGCACTATAGGGTGAGCTCTTGAGAGATGGAAGGAGTTCAGAGTACCCAGTTCGTTACCAGAAGCTGAACATCAGCCGGTATGAATGGTATGCAGCCGGGCAGTTTTCCAAACCCCACGCTGTGACTGCATATCAGGAAGGCTGGTATAAACAAATGTGCATGTGTGCATGGAGGCTGATAAGTCAACAAGGAAAGACAGACGTGGAACAGCAACCCAGCCCGAGGAAACATGCGGAGTCGGCTGAGATTCCACTTAAGGTGAACAATGCCTGTTTCGGAAACAGGTCTGGATGGGCTGGTTGAACAGTCAGAAAGATCCTTTGACTTTGTAATCCACTAAATGAGTGTTTCAGATGTCCAGAAGCTGGATTCTCAGCTTTTAAGAAATTCTTCTAATAGTATAACACCACTTAAAGTGAATTTTAAAAAATATATAATATGAAAACACGCAAAGATACATCAAGTGAAAATAGCCCAAAGCAAAACTGCATATATAGATATCAGTTTTATAAAATATATAGATATATTTTTAAAGAGATATTAAAAATGTCCCCATGAGATACCACTGGGTAGTTTTCTCTGGGTGATGGAATTACATGTCACTGTGTTTTTTCTTTATATTTTATTTTCTGATTTTTCTAAAAGGAACCTGTTTTAGCTTTGTAATTAAGAAAAATACAACTTCTTTAATAAAAAAAAAAAAAAACCCATTATCCTATGGATGAACTGATACCCATGCATGAGTTACCTGAGTTGAGGGAGACTATCAAAGCACAAAATAGAAAAGTTTATAAAATGTTAACACAAATTTGTCTAAATATCTACACACATTAGTATCTTCTGTTTTACATTTAAACTCCCAGAGAGCAAAGGCTGTGCCTAATTCTGTGCAAAGTTTTGCTCAGTGAAAAACGTAGCAGAACATAATTTTTATGATGATTATGCAAATGCACCTGGTTTTTGTTCACTCTTCAAGTAGCCTGGAAAATTCCTCAATGTTATACAGATGCCCAGACAGGGACACAAAATAAGAATACATCCTTTCTCCTGTCTTAAAATCCTTGTTAGAAACCACTTTTATATGCAGCATGTACTTTCACAGAGAAGACTGGTGCTCTACCATGTTTAAAGTGAAAAAAGAAATGGTACTGGAATTTTCTCTGTTCTAGCCCACTTCTGTGTTACAGAATGGAGTAATCCTAAGCATTAGCTTAGAGTATGATTTCCATATTAATTCAACTACTGGACTCACCACTGACTCAGCCTCTGGAATTAATAGAAAAGAGAGACACAAAAGAGTTTTTCCACTTAAGAAACAAAACCAAACCCAAACAGCGGTAAGTCAAACCACTCATGTAACTTTGGAGCCAAAATCAATAGAACAGCTTCCATTCACAGGGTTTGCTAGGCCCCCTCAGAGTGCTGGCCAGTGATTCTCTCCAACCCCACCCCATTCCACCCCAATATGAGGACGGTTACTGTAACATCTGAAGTCAATCTCAGGATGTATATCGCTGTCTACAAACAGTAGCTTTTTATTTATTTTTTTAGTGCAACAGCCCACAAGAAGATAGACAATTGTCAGTCTGTGGAGCTGATACTAGAAATTTAGAACACAATATATCAAATTTGGCGCAAATAAGTCAGTTCTTTTCAAGGTTATCATTTCAAGGTTATCATTTTTTCACAAATGTGAAATTCCAGGCACTTATTGAGTTGAAACAGAGAAGTTGCTTTTGAGAACATTGCCATTCCCCTTCCCTCACACCCATCACAAGGGCGAACATGACTGAGAGCTCAGCAGATGCTGAGCATTAAGTGTTTATGGGTACAATCTAACATAATCCTCCGAGGAGGCCAGGGAGTTAGGTGTTTTCATCAGTATTTCAAAAATGATAGGTTTAGAAGAGGTCAGGGAGATTGCCCAAGGTCTCCAGGCTCCTCTGTGGCAGAGCTGGGATCTGAACACAGATCTGACGACTCCCAGGGTGAAAACTCTTAACCATGAAGGACATTGACTTTAGGGAGCCAATGAAGTGTGAAATCGATTAACAGGTAGATACAATTACACCACTTTTCAGTTTGTTGCACATACACGGTTGGTCTTTCCTTATAGTAAGCATGATGTCTAAAAAAATAAAAAGATGACAAACTCTGCCAACAAAAACCTCCAGAGGGAAGAAACTAAGGTCACTTTCTAAAGTAATAACTCAAGTCTCTTATTGAAAACACGGCCATGCTGAGGCTTGGGTGTGGTCACCTGAGAGATCTGGAGGAAATCTAGAGGCAAAATTTACCGAATTTTCTATTGCACAATAGACTCTGTCTGTGGAAAGCACCCCCCTAAACGGAAGTATCTGTCAAAGTAAAAATAAACCCAGTTAACAGCATCTGAAAAATATACTGTGAGTGGGATTCATATTTCTCTCATTTGCTATAGTCCATGCATATTCTTAGTTTTTTGGTCCTGTCAAAAAGAAACAAAACACATAAGTTTTCAACCCAATCTCCAAAGTTCTAACACCCATTTTGCAGGAGTGAAGCAGAGGAGGCCTCTTCTGGTGGGAGGGTTAAGTCCCATCAACTCATGGGTCACCAGGAGGCCAGGGCCACTGAGGACTCAGCTTTGCACGAAGGAGAAATTGTTTGCATCTGTTCACACTGAGATGACTCGTTCCTCCCAAAGTCATAAAAGCCAAGCTGACCGATAACTTGGAATGCTTACTTATCAATTTACAAAGAGAAATAGAATTTCCCAGAAGAACATAATACTGGGGCCAGAGGATTATTATTTTTTAAATTAAAACATTTACTGAAAGCCTACCATGGGCCAAGATCTGTCCAAGGCCCTTTCACATGAGTGGTCTCATTTCACTCTCGCAACAAACCTTTGAAAATCTTTTGTGTACATGCTGGAGCCAAGGAGGTTGTGGCCTGGAGAGGCTCAGGGCCTCAGCTGATGTCACAAAGAGCAGCAGCAGAGTCAGTCTCCAATACTGGAGCCAGGGGTCTCATTGTTGGGAAAGTGTGAAGTTCAGAAGGGGGTGGCGATAAGAGTCAGGTCATCTTGCGTTGATGATTTTTAAGCTAGACTTAAACCAGACTTAAAACGTACTGGCCACATATAGCTCCCAGTTGGTCTGTAATAACCAGTTTTCAGGCTCCCCAGCTCTTGTTGGTGGCTGACACAAAGAACAGCAGCTAGCTGTTTGCTTCTGATGTGAATGTGCTAGAATTCCTTAAACGTTGTTTAATTAATATTATCTACATTTTTTTGTTTTTGGCTTTGTGGCTTTTTAGTTTCTTCTAATCTAGAATAGTTCCCCCTTTTTAAAAAAAATAATTAATTTTTTGGCCATGTCACACAGAATGCAGGATCTCAGTTCCCTGACCAGGGATCAGACCTGTTCCCCTTGCAGCGGAAGAGCAAAGTCTTAACCACTGGACCACCAGGGAAGTCCCAGCTCTACGTTATTATTTTTTTTAATGACATAGGCTTTTGAAGCAGTCAAAACCATTTATCTTTATACTTTCCCAAAAACCTGATTTCCTTGTTTTCCTGCAGTGGTTATTTAACTTCCTTCTCAACCCCCTGTATTTCCTTTAAAGTGGAATGAAGTCTAGAGGCTTGATTACACGTTTGGCAAGAATATCTCTCAGGTGATACCTTCATACTCTTATCATCTCAAGAAACATTTGGTGTCAGGCTATTCACCCCATGTAGTGCTGTTTGTTAACTTGTCTAAGTCTCTACATTTATTTTTATTGAAAGGATATCAAAAAGTGGGTAGATAAACCATGGGTTGATCTGAGTGTGGATTACCTTCTGGGAATTTCACACATAGCTAATCTCAGTCATTTTTCTGTTGATGTCTGAAAGTTTCAGTTTCAAGTGGTGATATTTTCTGCCACTGTTCCTTGAAATTCAAATTTTGAGGGTGTTCATTATTTGGTACCTGGGCACTAATTTATTTATATCTATCAAAAATACATAAATATACATGGTATAAAACCATGTGCCATACTGTGTGCTCACTCATGACTAAAAGAGACACAGATAACTTGTAAAAAACCTATCCTAAGAAACTATGTCAAAGAATACAGGTGATAATATTTTATATTATGTTTTCTGTTCCTGCTGAAAATTTTGATATGATTGCTTCATACTACCAATACAGCTCAAACAACTCTGAAGTGATTATCATCATGAAAGTTTCATGTTAAATACCTATAATAAGGACTGGTGGTCCTAACAATGAAAAAAATAATGCAGAAGGAGGCCCTCTGAGTATGTTTTCAGCCTTAGAAAATAAATTAAATCAGTTTCCAAAGCCTAGCTCTGAACATTTGGCCTGCTCTGGACTTTGAATTGTGGACTTGGCCTAGACAATAAATCTTAGGAATGACTGTTTATAGCAGCTTTGAAGACAAATAATATTATTGTGGCCTATATGATTATTCTCTTTGTATAAAGTTTCCAAAGAAAATAGCCAGGATGCTTAAACTTTAAACCAAAGTTGACAGTCAATGGTTGTAAAACACACGCATAGACGTTTATATTAAGGACTCAAAAGCCAATTTTTAAAAATCCACCAACAGAAAAAAAAAAAAAAAAGGAATGCAATTTTTGTTGAGAAGTAATAACGTAGATCAACATCCGTGATTTTTTGGAAAGGCAGATCCAAGTAGTCAAGAAATAATGTTTTTGTTTGTCTGTTTTAATCATATTGGGACTTTCTGGAGAATAGTGTGTTGTTTCAATACAGTGAATTGCATGAGTCACATTAAAGAGCAGACTTCCATTAGCTTCAAACTCCACAGCTGGCCAGGGAATGCTGCTTAATTTTTTCTCCTCCCTACCCAAAGTGGGAGGTGCCAGAGTGCTCTTCGGATTCTCTCATCTGTTTATCTGCTGAGCAATAAGGCTCTTGCTTCAGGCTGGCTGATCTGCTGAGCCATGAACCATATGAGAAGGCCCTCTGGCAAGATGGCACGCATACCACACTATAGGAACCACAGTCAGAGAAATAAGGCAGGAGCATGGCTGGACCGCCCCACACCTCTGGGCCTCTGCCTTCTCACTGCTGGGAACCAATCCCTTAACTCTGAACATCCTTACTAACTCTTCAAGTGTCTGAGATTCCAAGTAAGTTAAGTGCTAATACAAATGATTCTTTAAACACCCACTGCAGATAACTACAAGAAATGCTCAGGTCTGAAAAAAAAAATGTTCATTGATCATCAAAAAGTGCCTCAATTCAGACTAATAGGCTATTTCTGCTCTTCTGCTAATAACAGAATTTTGTCACCCTCCACAAACATTTACTGGACGTTTACTGTACACAGAACACTCATCCTAGAGAAGAGAGAGGCACTTGCCTATAATAACAGCACTGCAGGTTTTCCTTTCCATGTCACACTGCAGAAAGGAGACAGAATGAATTCATTTTCTCCTCTATTCTGCCCAGGACAGCCTGTGCTTCAGATAATTTGTAGAAAACTAGAATGCTAGAGGCCCTACAGAGTTCCAAGATCATCTGGCTTCTTGATTTCTTCGTGTGCTAAAGCCTGGAAGAATCTGATATAATAACCTACGAACCACTCTCTTCAGAAGAATGCATATGCACATCAAATATTGGACTCAATTCCTAAATTTTACAGACAACCCCTGAAGTCAAGCTAGGCTGAAACACCAGGCAAACAACTCCTAATGTATTCCCATGGCTCTATCTCATACATGCAGATCCCAAGTTTCAAACAAAGGATGTGACTTGGCCAGAGTCACATAGCAGAGACCGTGAAGGGAGCAAACGGAATAAAATGGAAAATGATGCAGGTACCCTTCCAAACTCTAAATCATCCTGTTCATCAACAGTCGGGCTTATCATGTTGCTAGAAAAGGTGAAATGTTTTCAGAAGAATATATCTTTCTTTTATCTCAGGGTTCTAGCTGACCTTCTCACTGGAAATAGTGAGGTTTTCTTTATCTTGCCCTCAGGGCAGGCCTACCTATGGTTCAAGGTTGCCTTTTCTGTGTTTGTCTCAGCCAGTCAATAAGATCTTCATAATTCAGTTCAGTTCAGTCGCTCAGTCGTGTTTGACTCTTGGCAACTCCATGAATCGCAGCACGCCAGGCCTCTCTGTCCATCACCAACTCCCAGAATTCACTCAAACTCATGTCCATCGAGTTGGTGATGCCATCCAGCCATCTCATCCTCAGTTGTCCCCTTCTCCTCCTGCCCACAATCCCTCCCAGCATCAGAGTCTTTTCCAATGAGTCAACTCTGCATCAGGTGGCAAAATCACTGGAGTTTCAGCTTCAGCATCAGCCTTTCCAATGAACACCCAGGACTGATCTCCTTTAGGATGGACTGGTTGGATCTCCTTGCAGTCCAAGGGACTCTCAAGAGTCTTCTCTAACACCACAGTTCAAAAGCATCAATTCTTCAGCACTCAGGTTTCTTCACAGTCCAACTCTCACATCCATACATGACTGGAAAAACCATAGCCTTGACTAGACGGACCTTTGTTGACAAAGTGATATCTCTGCTTTTCAATATGCTATCTAGGTTGGTCATAACTTTCCTTCCAAGGAGGAAGCGTCTTTTAATTTCATGGCTGCAATCACCATCCGCAGTGATTTTGGAGCCCCCCCAAAATAAAGTCTGACACTGCTTCCACTGTTCCCTCATCTATTTCCCATGAAGTGATGGGACCAGATGCCATGATCTTCATTTTCTGAATGTTGAGCTTTAAGCCAACTTTTTCACTCTCCTCTTTCACTTTCATCAAGAGACTTTTGAGTTCCTCTTCACTTTCTGCCATAAGGGTGGTGTCATCTGCGTATCTGAGGTTATTGATATTTCTCCTGGCAATCTTGATTCCAGCTTGTGCTTCTTCCAGCCCAGCACTTCTCATGATGTACTCGGCATATAAGTTGAATAAGCAGGGTGACAATATACAGCCTTGACATACTCCTTTTCCTATGTGGAACCAGTCTGTTGTTCTGTGTCCAGTTCTAACTGTTGCTTCCTGACCTGCATATAGGTTTTTCAAGAGGCAGGTCAGGTGGTCTGGTATTTCCATCTCTTTCAGAATTTTCCACAGTTTATTGTGATCCACACGTCAAAGGCTTTGGCATAGTCAATAAAGCAGAAATAGATGTTTTTCTGGAGCCCTCTTGCTTTTTCTATAACCTGGGTGCATTTATAAAGGTGAGCAAGTGTGAGAGTATGAATTAGAAACCAGTTTTAAGGAAATTAATATGAGTTCTAAATAACTCTAAGTTAGTTTCATGTTGTTGTTTAGTCACTAAGTCGTGTCCTACTCTTTCATGACCCCATGGACTGTAGCCCGTCAGGCTCCTCTGTCCACGGGATTCCCAGACAAGAATACTGGACTGGGTTGCCATTTCCTTCTCCAGGGGATCTTCTCCACTCAGGGGTCAAATTCATGTCTCCTGCATTGGCAGGGGGTTTCTTTACCACTGAGCCACCAGGGAAGCCCAAGTTAGTTACACACTGGATGTTTAAGAGGTTTTCTGAATCTGAGGCTGTTCCTTTATTTAGAAAGTGGTAGTCTACTGAAGTGTTAGCAAGTAAAATTTCTACAGTTGCTTTAATGATGAGATGAAACTAATTTCCAGCCACTATATTAATTTGTTCATTTGCAAAAGACTTGTTCTTTCAGGAACTAAAACATTCATCCTGGGATGCTGCATTTACTCTTAGCTTAGCAAATCCACAAAATACAGTTCAAATACTCTCCTATGAGGCAATGTGACAGAATGAAAATGTGCCTGGGTTTTGGAATCAATAAAATCCAAATTCAAATACTGGATCTGCTATATCTAGACAGGTGGTACTGATTTAACAGTTAAATTATTAATCAAATATCTACAAAGGATAAATGTCATCCTAGATTCTAATCCAAAATCTGAATTCATGACATCTAAGTGAATGAGGACTTAGTTCATTCTTCTGGATTCTCTTTCTACTGGACTTTGTGATACTGGTGGCTTTTGAGCTGGGCATTAAAGAGTTGCCCTCATTGTACAAAACTGCATATATTGGGTAGAGGAAGCTTAAAGGCAGAGACAATACTGTGCTGAGGTACAGACATGCAGATCAGCAAATGATGTATCAGTTCATGCTGAAAATGACTCAAATATTTGTGTTAGTTTATTTTGCCATATTAAAAACTATAACCACTGAAAATTAAAAGGCTATTGTTCAAATGACTATCTTTCTAAAGTATCACTGTCAGTTTTTTGACCAAAAGGAAATCTATAGTACCACTGATGGATTTTAAATCATTAGATAACATCAGTGTTTTAAAGTTACAAAACCATAAAACAACAAGAGACAGTTTTCTTGACATGGGATTTCATGATGAAAATCTTAAATATTATGGTTCAATATTCATGTGTTTTCACGCTACCTACCAAGTTTTCAAACTATACCTACTTATCCTTTTCAAATTACTATCACTATCTTTTTCAGGTGAAATTTCTTACAAATTACTTTGAGAGCCAAAAATTCACAATGGAAATTTCTTTCCAAGTCCTTCTTTAGATAAACCTACTCAACAGGCAAATCTAAATAATTTTTAGCAGTTCTAAATGTAGAGGATTCATGACTTCTTACTGTAATTGCAAAGGAACATACAAAGCAATTACTTAGTCACTGACAAAACCCACGTTCAACTTTCGAAATAATGACTAATCTGATAGGAAAGACAAGACTTTTATAATTAAATACTAAAGTCTAGCCATTTGAGATAAGCACAGCAGGTTACATAATTGTCCTCTGTACTCACAATATCCTTTTCTCCCTCTTGGATGCATAACATTTTTCAGTAATAATAGCACATGTAACAAAAAAATGTCACTGTACCATAAGAAATCATTCTAACCACAAGTTATACTTCTGGCGAAGAGTAAAACCTCATTATTTTGGAGTTTACTAGTCTCATAAGAGGAAACACATCCATTAATAGTGTAAATAAAATCCCCTTGAGAATATATTAGATTCTTAAGAAAACAAAATAGTAAGCAAGCTGAGGCACCCATTCACACATAATACTTGGAGTGTTCACTGAAAAGCGTTCTGAGCTGTGCTAGAATGGGCTTCTCAGACTTGGATATGATCTCCTTCTGTGCCCACGGATGGGCTGGCTCTCAGCAACAGTGGAAGATCCAGGATATACATGACACTTTTTCCTAGAAAGATGGGTGGCTCTTGTGCGCATGCCTTTGCCTGGAACCACTTAGCACAGTCACTATCCAGCCAGGGACTACACTTCCCAGGTCCTTTGCACTCAGGAGGAAACATGTGACTAGTTCTTACCAATGGAATATGAAGGGAAAATGTGGACTCCCTTCAGGTCTATGGGGATTACGGAGTGTTCCTGCTTCATGCTCTCTCTCCCTTCCATCAGCTACAGGCAGACAATCATAAGCCTCAAAGATGGGATTATGGGTTGAATCCTCTCTTCCCCACCAAATTCATGAAGTCCTAACCCCCAGTCTCTCAGAAAATAACCTTATTTAGAAATAGGATAATTACAGATGTGATTAGTTAAGATAAAGTCACATTGAAAGAGGGTGGGCCCAAACCTAGTATGACTGGTGTCCTTATAAAAAGGGGAAATTTGGACAGACAGAACAGCAGGAAGATGACATGAAGGGTCATAGGGAGAAGACAGCCATCTACAAGCCAAGGAGAGATGCCTGGCACAGATCCTTCTCCCATAGCCTCAGAAGAAACCAACCCCGCCAACACTTTGATCTTGGATTCCTAGCCTCCAGAACTGTAAGGCAATACATTACTTTTATTTAAGGCCTCCAGGCTGTGGTACTGTCTAACAGCAGCCTAGAAACCCAGTATAGATGGCAAGGCCAGAACAAGGCAAGAGGCTAGGTTCAGGATTCCTGAATAACTGCTGAGTAAAAAGCACTTTACCTATCAGAAATACCTACAGTGGGTCAAAATTTAGCAAGAAAGGAAACTTTTATTGTGCCAAACCATTGAATATTGAGGGTTTTACTTGTAATAATAGCTAGATTATATATTAATAATATTACGATTTAATTAAGTATTAATAATTTAACTGGCAAGTAATTTTTAAAGTTCTTTTACATAAAAAAACCCAAAGAACACAAAGAACAATGTAACATCCATGTAAACTTTTAGGATAAAAGGGAACTTCAAAGAAAATATGAGTTTACAGGAAGATACTTGGGGGTAATTCCCCCAAACCCTCCCCAGGGTACAAATGTACTCTCCTCTGCCAGTAGAAACAGAAGTTCCTCAAGAATTTTAAATAAGCCACAGTGTAAATGTTTAAATTATGCTATAATTTGCTTAAAACAATTATTTTGCAAATTCAGAGAAACATTTTTCCCAAGTGGCCCAAGTGTGTTAAATCCTACTTGGGTACTAAGAACAAGAATACTGCAAAATGAAGTCTCAGTTTTTCCAAAGTTCTTTATTAATATTATTTTTAATTAATCTGAAGAGATGTCACTATGTAACACCTTCTTCCCTCAACTGTAGACCAAAAAATGTACTTCCTTTGTGGTAGGGTAACTAACGTGGAATCAATATACTGTTTTCCTTTTATTATTATCTTTTCCCTTGCATGAAAAAGTGAAAGGACAGATATCCTTGCTAAGACATAGAATTGTAATTCAAAATACCTCAAAAGCTGAGCTGGCAGCTGGGTTCTCCTGTTTATAGAAAAGCTAAGATGATTCAGCCTGAGCTCAGAGCTCAATTTAGATCATAGCAACTGGATTTCAAACACATGTGAGATGTGGCCACAGGTTTCCAGGTCCTGAACTGATCCAAGACGGAGACTGGAGACCATTCACCAGCAGGATGCCAAATGGAGAAAGTTGCCCGAGGGAGAGAGGAGACTCAAAGGTGTTTGAAAGATCTGGCCACAAGCAGCCTGCTCCAAATTGCCAAGTACATTGGTATTTCTTTTTTTTTTTTAATTGTATTTATTTATTTATTGGCTGTGCAGCATGTGGGAATCTTAGTTCCCTGAACAGGGATTGAACCTGTGCCCTCTGCAGTGGCGTATAGCATCATAACCCATTGGACAACCAAGGAAGTCCCATGCATCAGCATTTCCTGCAGCAGGCAGGTGCTGGGGAGGCCAAGGGTAAGACGGCCAGAGGATGACACTAAACAGTCCAGTCCCCTCGTCAGCTTTGTCACGGTCAGAAAACATCCCTCACCAATGACTCCTTTCCTGAAGTAGTCATTGTTCAGATTTAACTATGGGAATCTGGCAGTAAAAGGAAAAATCATAGAGAGCACACAGTTCCTACTAAGATTCAATTTTACTTTGTTTTGAAGAGAAAAATTAGGATAATGGAAGAGGTGAATTTTTTTATTTTTTTATTTTATTGAAGTATAGTTAATTTACAATGATGTATTAGTTTCAAGTGCACAGCAAAGTGATTCGGTTATACACACACACACACATGTTCTTTTTTAGATTCTTTTTCATTATAGTCATTAAAAGATATTAACACAGTTCCCTGTGCTATACAGTAGGTCCTGTTGTTTACCTATTTTATATACTCTAGTAGGGTGTATATGTTCATCCCAAACTCCTAATTCACAGGAGGGAAATTTTTTCAATGATCTTTTTATTCTTGACGAGAAGAAATCACAGCCTCGGTCACTCTCATATAAACTACACACTGAAATCTAAGAGAAGAGGGAAAAAACAGTAGCAAAAAGTCTTCCTTGCCCAATTTTATCTCCACCAGAATTCACCTTGCTTCTTCCTTCATTTTCCTTGAGTGTAATCTACCCAGAAATGGTGGTGATGCTGCAGTGATGGATTTTACGTGCAAGAAAAATAAGAAGCCCTTCCCCTGCTGCTTCTCCTCACCTTCCCGCTCCAAGGCCTCTCTCCCGCTCTCCCCTTCTTGTCTCTTTGTTGTGAATGTCAGGCTGTCAGTGTCACAGCCTGACATGATTAGTGTTTCTGACACGACACCAAGAAGCAGATGCGGAGCAAGGACAGCGGGCGAGGGTGCGCAGCCATGTATAGAAGTCAAAGGGAAAAAAGCCCAACCTCCCTCCTCTGAGGCTCCCTGATTACAGAGCAGCTTATAAATCACCCTGGATTCTTCTCATTTATCCAATTACTCTGTTTTTCTACTCCTGGGCAGATTCCAAAGGTGTGGATCTATTCTGGGAGATCAAAGTCAGAGGCTCTAATAACAGATAAGACAGAATTCGTGATTCAGCAGATTCTCGGCTATGAAGGGTAACCATCACCACACTCTGGAAGGATAGCACTAGTCCATTTCGAGTATCGATTCGCTGCACTTTGTCACTCTAATGATGTTATCTCATTAAAAGAGATAAATGCCCTACTGTTCTTCCAAAAGCATCTGCTTCTTACTCTCCTCTCTTTTTCAACAGCATGGCTCTCTCAGCAGCACATTAAAATCAAATTGAAATCCAATGCAGGGCTTGGCGACAGAGCTGCTTACGGAGGCTTCTTTTTAATTGCTTTTTTCTACTCTCGACCCCCAAGCTGCTCTCTCCATCCACTGGTCACCCATAGAAACAAGAAATACAAAGAGAAACAGATGCGGAAAGTAATCATAATAGGAAGCATTTTATTGAGTGCCTGTTCCACGGAGCCTCCGCCCTGCTAACATTTCATATCTCCTACTTTGACCTTGTGAGGTAAGCAGAACAACCCCCAGTGTGTAAATGAAGAAGGGGAGTCTGATGTTAAGGTCCTTGCCCACGATTACACAGATAGTGAGAGGCTGGACCACATGTGAACAAGGGTACATCCAATACACATCCTCTTTTTCTAATCCCCATCTAATCTCATTCGTGGAACAAAGAAGTAAATATGATTGCAACTTGATTAGAATAGATGGGAAAAATGTAAGAGAAGGTGGCAATTATTCTTCAGCCTGCTCGCACCCAAGAACACAATGCCATAGGCAGTGCAATGGTTTTGTTTCAACAGATTTCCTATTAAATAAAAAAGGTAGCAATTTTCCATAATGAATGTTTTATACATTATTCCTTTGTGTATCAGGCCTCTAAAGTACACATTATTAAAGTCTATTAAAGTCTGTATTTAGCAGCATTACTAATGTGTCTTTGGGGAAATTATTACAATGAAACGGCATCAGTCTTTCACAAAATTTCAATTGTTTAATATTCCTCTTCTGATCTTCAATACACGTCTATTTTTAGCCATAATCAGACCTCACCCGAAATGCCATAATCCCATCCTAGAGCTGTCACAACATATTGTTTATGGGTAGAATTTAAGAAAAAACAAGAGATATTGCTAATTTCACCCATCCTTTTTTTTATTGTTTTTTTTTCCCATAACTCATTGCAGTTTTCCTACTGTTCTAATTAACAGGTGCTCCTCGATCACTGACATGTGATGACACCTTACTTCTGTGGCTTGTGCTGGCTAACTTAATTAATTGCTCACGTTTATATATAATTGAGGCTAGCCTCTCAAGATAATGCTACTTTATTAACGTCTAAGGGTGTAAAAAATTATAAAACTATTTCATTTAAAAAAAGCAAAGCAACCAGAAGAATATATAAACTGTGATTAATCAAATCTAAATGTTTGCATTTAAACCTAAATATTGTCATTTATGAGCAATGAGAAATACATGTCTTCTGAGCATTAACTGAGGAGTTTCTACAAATTATGTAGTTTTACCTACTCAGAATAGGCACCTCTCCTCTAGCTAGTACATGTATCGATTTTATCACACAGTAGGAGGTCTTTAAAACATAAAGCTGAGGACATACATACATTCAAAAGCACAGTGCTCTCTGAAAACATCTTACAGAAGACAGTAATGCTAGCTTATTTTTATGAAGATTAAAGATAACAAGAAGCGGGAAAAACATCAAACAACTCCACATTATAAGGCCTCCATAGCACAAAAAGGGAGGGATAAAAAGCAATTCAAAGTATTAGGTACTCAAATTAATAAGCTGGGATTGAAAGCAAACTCTCTGTTACCTATTTCCCCTCCTACACAGCGACTGCACTGGTGGAGATGTGTTCACAAAATCAGGCAAAGCAAGTGGATTATTAATATTCTAACAGACAAGACACAGATCAACTGAATAGTCATGTTTCCAATCACCAATTAACTAAATAGGATGTAACTTAATTGTCTCCATTAAAGCCGGGAGAAAAGGGGCAGAGCCGAGGGCTTAGAAGGATGTCAGGGCATTCCTCTGAACGATGCCCGGGACCAGGATCCACTGATCTCTTTGTTACCAGGGACCCAGTCACCACGAGGATCAAAGAAAGAGCTCACCGCACATATCACGTGTCCAAAGGACCCAGCTAATGATGCGACAGGCTGGTGTGGGCTTAGTTCCACACGGTGCTGCTGAACAAGACTCCCGCGGTTCAGTCAACATTCAATTACAACTCAACATGAAGGCTGGTAGGGCAGTTAAAAAAAAAAACAAAAAACAGCGAAGCAAAACTTGTTGTAATCAAGAAAATCCTAGGCACATCTCTCCAAAGCCTCAAGAAATAAGGATGGTGACTGCCAAACTGACGCTCACAATGTATGTGAACTGCCACTGAAACCAACCAAGTGCGGCCAAGCATCCTCTTCCCTCCAAGTGAGAACAGCTCCTATAGGCAGTAGCCGTAGCCAAGGGCTTTCCTGGTGGCTCAGACAGTAAGGAATCCGCTTGCAACATAGGAGACATGGATTCGATCCCTGGGTCAGGAAGATCCCCTGGAGAAGGAAACGGCAACCCACTCCTGTATTCTTCTCTGGGAAATTTCATGGAGAGAGGAGCCTGGAGGGACAGAGTTCATGGGGTCGCAAAAGAGTCAGGCGTGACTTAGTAACTAACACCAACAGCTGTGGCCACATTTCAAAGAGCCTGTATCATGATTCACAGCTCAGTCCCTTAGACTTGAAATTAGATTGCAGTCATGTCAAAACATAGCCCTTTTCCTGCTCTGGGTCTGGGATGGTCTTAAACCAAGAGTCCAGGCTGAAGCCTTAATTTCCCTCCTCCCCGTCTGGATTCTCCCTCATCTTTTCTGATATGATGGGGAGCTGGTAAGTGAGGCTACTAAAGCCTGCCCATCAAGTCAAGACACTGCCAAGCCACCAGTAACACTGCAGCAGGGACTTTGGCCTCAGAGCTCCCATAGCATCCTTCCTTTGAAGCCACATTCTCTGTACAGAAAGGTTCAAATTTTTAACTTACACCCCAGACCATAAAGATACGTGGTCAGAGGAGCAGGCGCAGACCACTGCCCCAACATGTGCTGCTCTGAGAGGCAGAGGTGAGCCCCACGCCTGAGGCTGAACTGTGCTCCTGGTGAAGCAGAGAGGAGCAGGAGCCTTGGCACCAGAACAGAAGCACTGATGTTGCTTCCCCAGTAGTGAGGACTGTCTAGAGGAGAATTCCACATCATTCAGGAAGCAACTCTCAAACAGCAGGTCTGTTTTACATATGTTTACAAACACAAGTTCTAGACATGCACACATTTTAAAGACAGATAAGCATAAACATACTCAGTTAATTCCAAGTTTGTCTCCTCCCTACTTCATGCCAAGCTGACCATCCACTAGGTTATGTTTTTTATTTTACTAGTTTTTATTGGAGTATTATGGGCTTTCCTGGTGGCTCAGATAGTAAAGAATCTGTCTGCAATGTGGGATACCTAGGTTTGATCCCTGGGTCGGGAAGATCCTCTGGAGAAGGGAATGGCAGTATTCTTGCCTGGAGAATTCTGTGCACAGAGGAGTCTGGTGGGCTACAGTCCATGCGGCCGCAAAGAGTAGGACACAACTGAGTGACTAACCCTTTCACACATAGCTGCTTTACAACGTTGTTAGTTTCTACTGTACAACAAAGTGAATCCACCTTATGTATACATATAACTGCTCTTTTTTGGATTTTCTTCCCATTTAGGTCACCCCAGAACACTGATTATAGAGTTCCCTGTGCTATACAGTAGGTTATTAGTTATCTATTTTATAAGTAGTATTGATAGTACATATATGTCAATCCCAACGTATGTTAATCTCAATCTCCCATTCATCTCACCCCCCAATTCTTGATGTCCATACATTTGTTCTCTATGTCTGTGTCTCTATTTCTGCTTTGCAAATAGGCTCATCTGTACAGGTTATGTTTATTTTAAATATGCACTCCTATACCTCTCAGAAGGAAATTATATTCCTGTTTCCATCCTAGAAATTCAGACTTGCCCAGGGCAGTACAAAGTCAAGAGACTGGAGGTCTAATTTCACTATTTCCATACACCTCACATTCAGCAGAACTCAATTTAAATGTCACCCTTGTACTAACAAAGTTTCACGCAGCTTCACAAATTCTACAAAGTAAAGTTTTAAAAATAAAGAACAAGGGCAATGTTTCTTTAAAGATGCAGAAGGTGAGAACAGATGTGCTACAATGTCCAGGGCCCTCCTGAACCAGGGGCCAAGGACCACCTTCTTCTTAGAGTAACTACTGCCAAATACAGGACACAGGCACAGACTAGACTCCTAACTGAGGATATGCTTAAAAATGACTGCAGACCCTAAAGAGCCTTTGTCCAGGTCAGTTATTCCCGTCAATGTGGGGTTTCCTGGTAGCTCAGATGGTAAAGAATCTGCCTGCAAAGCAAGAGACTCAGGTTCGATCCCTGGGTTGGGAAAATTCCCTAGAGGAGGAAATGGCAACCCACTCCAGTATTCTTGCCTGGAGGATTCCATGGACAGAGGAGCCTGGCAGGCTACAGCCCATGGTGTCGCAAGAGTTGGACACGACTGAGCGACTCACACACTTTACCATATTAAAAATTAAAATGGAGACATTCTTGGAACAGGAAAACGCAAGCAAACATACCAACAGCCATCAGGGGGATGACATCATAGCATGTCAGGGAGCCTCTCAAATTGTACTGTATACTTGAGAGACAGTGGAAAGGGCAAAAAATGTCTCAGTATTATTATGAAAATAGTTTTGACCTTGCAGGTGGCTCATAAGTGGGCACCCCAGGGGTCCCCAAACCACAGCTTGAAAACCATTGGTCTAAACTTGGCACTTTAGCAGTATCTTGAATAAGAAGATGTGATAGCCACTGAACTCAAAAGACAGTATCTTTTCTAGAGCATTTCTCAATATACTACTGCCTCTAAAACATTGGTACATTAAAATATTCCTTCCTGGTAATATGTCAGATAGAATGACTTCCACATTCAGATATGTTTGACCAATACTTCTTTCTCTTTTTATCTGCCATTAAATATTTCCACTCACTTGTACCTCAAATGCAAAACAGCTAAAAATGTATTTATTGTAAAATGCCTGCTTTTCATATAAATATTAATTGCAAGAAAGTTCAGGATGGGGAACACATGTATACCTGTGGTGGATTCATGTTGATATATGGCAAAACCAATACAATATTGTAAAGTAATTAACCTCCAAAAAAATTAAAAAGATAAAAAAGAAAGAGGAATAAAAAGAAAGAAAGTTGAAAATTAAAAAAAAAATTTAAACAACAGACATTGATTTTTGCACAGTTATGGAGACTGAAGTCTTTGATCAAAATCCAGCAGGATTGGTTCCCAGTGAGAAATTTCCTCCTGGCTTGTAGATGGTCACTTCTCACTATGTCATCCTCATCTGGCCTTTCTTTACCGTGTTAGGGGCAGGGGTTAGTGGAGAGAGCTCTCAGGTGTCTCTTCTCACAGAAAAATATTTTCTTAAATAAGAAACATGCATACCTTATACCTGTCCTCGGGAAAAACACTGCCAGAATTCTGGGCAGAATCCTCATAGTCTGTTTTCCTTTTTTTTTTTTTTTTTTAATGTGGACCATTTTTTTTAAGTCTTTACTGAATATTGCTTCTGTTTTATGTTTTGATGTTTTGGCATCGAGGCATGTGGGATTTTAGCTTGAACTCACACCCCTTGCACTGGAAGGTGAAGCCTTAACCATCGGACCACCAGGGAAGTCCACCGCAAAGTCTTCTTCATCATATATATTTTTAATATTTAGTGAAGTCTTTGTCTTAAAGATAATTGCATGCCTTTCAAAATACTATTTTTAGTAGGAAAGAATTCATATTGCTTAAGAAAATTTAGAACATGTAAGCAAAAAGAAGACAATGCTCTTAGTACTTTGCTGTGTATCTGCAATCTTTTTGCTGTGGGCAGAAGTGAATCTTTAAAAAAAAATAATGATCAAACTATATATTGTTATGTATTAATAACTTGCCTTCTTCACAATTTATTGGGAACATCTTTTTATATCATTAAATATTCTACCATCCCTTGTCATTTTTACTGTCTGGATGTGTTATGGTTATTATTTTTTTTAAGTTACTACGATAATATAAAATGAAAATCTTAGCTAAATTTTTACACACATCTACGACAATTTTCATTGAGTTTCAGAAATGGAATTTCTGAGTTAAAACATACATGTATTTTGGAGGCTTTGATACACACGAAGCCCCCTTGAGAAACATGCTCTTTCATTAACTGTGAATGAGAGAGGGCTGTCAGTCCTATCTATACCTTTGATGAGTAATCCTCCTCGACTGTATAGGTAGAAATAGAATCTCATTGATTGTATAGGTAGAAAATACCATCTCATCATTTTAATTTGTCTTACTTTGATAACTTCTGGGATTGGGTATTTTCTTGTAAATTATTTGCTGATCACATTTCTTCCTTTACTGGCTTTATCTTTCTGTTCTTTGCCCATTTTCTGTTAGCGGAATCACTCATCTTCCTAATGCTCAAGAGGTTTTCATAAGTTAGCTAACTGTCTGACACAAGTGTTGTATATGTGTTGTATATGTTGCCCAGCTAGTCTCCTGTGTGGTAGGATAGTTCAGAATGTCTTCTGACGGAAAAACATCTTTAGGTTTCATACAAATACATTTTCTTCCTCTATCATTTCTGTCACTAGATACTAATAAGGCCCTCCTTATTCCAAGATGATTTAAGCTGTATTTGTATTTTTTTCTGTGTCATTGGTTTTTGAAGGGTGTGATGTTTCTCCAAAGTCTGCCAGGAGGGGAATTTGGCCATTTGCCTTCAGAAAAACAACAGTGGAGACTCATAAAATAAAGACTGGTCACTGGGTAAAACCACCCAGCATGTCCTAGAAAGGGGAGGAGAGAGCTCTTACACGTTTACTGTTCACCAATCCCTTATCCTGCATCCAGTAGCTCTATTAACTTGCTCTTCAGGTGGAAGAAGTTTCAAATGGAGAAAGTTTGAACATCAGATGCATGCTTATTAAACTCTGGAGTGAGACAGCTCCTCATGTTGGCCAGAACGAAGGTTTTGGACAGTCAAACCTTTGTTTTTTTCCCTGGTGAATAGCAAGCATGGTCATGGTACACAGTGTGTACATGATAAATGTGCTGAGGGATGAAGGACCTGATGCTGTCATGTGTCTGCCAGGTGTTTCATGGGAAGATCCAAGGGTGTGAGTCCTGGACTTCACTGCTTCCTATTAAGGAGTGGCAAAGTAAGAAAAACTCTAAATGAAGGCAGAAATGAAATTTTCAGTGTTACTTTTCTATCAACTGTAGAGATACTGATTTGTGTGTAAAGGTGAAACTGCCTCAAACTTAGCACAGTAGGATATGATGCTAAAGATTGGGAAATATTCAGAGAAAAAATTATGTTGGGCTGAGTAAGCAAAATAGTGGCATCCACCCAACAAGGGAGATAAGAGATACCACCTTCCTCCATTTGATGCCGTGGCGTATGTCTAAGGCAGTAACAATCAGATTTAGCCTTATCTGAACATGACAAGGGAGAAACAGTTCTAAGAAGATTCATTTTCACTGTGGGGGTAGAGTGAGGAGCATTCTGGGCAATAACGGAAAAGTCAATTATTTTTCAATCAGATGGAGTGTCCTCATAAATTCAAGGCAGAGAACATCATGTGATGCGCCTTCAAGAGAATGATGAGCACAGAGAAAGAGTTTAGGATCATAATTCCAAGCTTGCTTCTAGGGAGAGAGCTCTTTCAAAAGCAGAACTTTGTTCCTGTAAGTGTGGTTCTGTGTTACATAGTGGCATGTCCTAAATGCACACCACCCTGCCCAGTTTATGTCCACAAAATCCCATTCTGTCCAACCTCTCATTTGGCTACGATTTTCTAAGTTACACGGTAAAATCCTCTCTTGACAGCATGACAACACATACAAACAACACATGGAAATATAAATTATAGATAAAAAATATAAACACAAAACAATAATCCTTCTGGTTAGCAAAATTTATAATAAAATATAATATATATTTATACATATTAACAAGAGGATAACCAAGAAAGTAGAAAGGGTAAAGACGCTGGACAAATTTAAAGTGAAATCCTAATTATAAAGTTTTTGATCAACACAAAAGATTGGAAAGTCAGCTCTTGCAAAAAGCTCCAAGGAGAATATGAACGTTGGAAATATAGTCTGCAAGTCTGCCTAAGCCCAGGGAGCATGAGAACGCTGGGGAAATTTTTACATACACAGTTTCCTTAAGTGTGAGGCTAGAGCGCAAAGCCCAGAAATGTACAAGCATTAGTCTGTTTACAAGACTGAAAAGGTGAAGAGACGTGAGGGTATCAACCCCGTATCAACCTGACACATCCCACATACGCCAGCCTTCGGAAACGGCCCTAAGTTCACAGTGAACACTGTGGTGGCAGGGAATGCCCTCTGTTTCCTGCCAGCACTAAGGTATCTGCGCTGGCTATCTGAGGGCCAGAAGTGCACCCCTTCCAGGTAGGTGCATTGCAGACCCAGGCACACAGAAAAGGTCCAGAATGTGAGGAATGAAGGCCCTACCTGGCTGCCAATGGCTCACTATCAGATTATCCCTGTTAGATTAGTTAGACAAACTGCCAATTCTTGATGCCGTGCAGCCATTCCTATGTTTTCTAGAGGGTTCTGTCTCCAACTGACCCAAAAGGAAGCTGTCAGTGCCCAACTGTGATCAGAATTGCTGTGGTATTTCAGAGGAGCAGCCCTGGACTCTAGGATGTCCCGGCCCCCCACCCGGCCAGACATGTCCCTAGGCAAAGTGTCACAAAGCGAACTGGGGTTTGGGAAGGAAGGAGAGTGATTACTGTGTATGTCCAAGGAAGTGGAAAATGTACAAGTCAGATGTCTCCAAGTTTCTAGGAACATTTCTACTTAGAAAATCAGTCATACCCTCAAAAATATTTCCAATGTTCTAATTTATATATCCTAACTGATGAGGTGACTGTCTAGTTTTATTTGTGCTAAGGTCTGTTTCCTCCCCAGGGGGTGACCTATTTTTTTGTCTTATGCCAAGAAAACTATAAGAAAAATACTGACCGATGAAGGTTACACATCATGCTTAATCACCACTTTGACTTACAATAACATAAAATAAAACATTCACTGGGTCATTCAGGCAAGAACATAACTCCCAAGCAACCGACACACCTACCGAGACTTCTGAAATTTCTGAGTCTGGTTCCCAGCTGTGTGTCAAGAGCCAAACCATGACGTCAGGTCTTGCGTTGCCCCGGAGAAACTCAGGGCAGGGCTGTCACAGCAGACTGTGCTTGCCAATCTGAGATTTCCCAAGAGTTGTCTTAGCTTTTCACTACATCAAACTGTCAATGATAGAAGCCAAGGTCTATGAATCTCCTTCCCTCCCCCACTTCCGATCTTGACCTTGGGGAAGAATAACTGCCCATCTTCCAGGATTCCAAAGCTCACTCCTCAAAGACTGTTAGGGGGCATTATGCGAAATAAGTCAGAGAAAGACAAATACTGTATGATTTCACTTGTATGTGGCATCTAAAAAAAAATACAACAAAAACAAATAGAACAAAAAAGAAAGACTCATAAATAGAGAGAACTAATAAATTAGTGGCTGCCAGTGGGGAGAAGGAAGGGGGAGGGGCCATACAGGGATAGAGAAGTAGGAGAAATGAACTGTTAGGTATAAAACAAGCTACAAGGATAGATTACACAACGTGGGGAATATAGCCAGTACTTTATAATAACTATAAATGGAGCACAACCTTTAAACGTTGTGAATCACTACATTGTGCACCTGTCACTTGTACAATATTGTCCAGCAACTACTGTTGCTGTTGTTCAGTTGCTCAATCGTGTCCAACTCTGTGACCCCATGAACTGCAGCGCTCCAGGCTTTCCTGTCCTGCACTATCTGAGTTTTATCACTCAGTGTCCATTGAGTCAGTGATGCCATCCAACTATCCCAGCAATTATACTTCAATTAAAAAAATATGGATTAAAAAAAAGGTTTAAGTATTGAACCCAAAGGGGGGAAAGGTCAGCAAAGCTTTCTTTCTCTTTGGCTTGGCTCAGTCAAATGAAAATCTCACACACACACACAAAAATAAATGCGTTGGGACTTCCCTGATAGTCCAGTGGTTAAAACTGCGCTTCCAGGGAAGGGGGCAGGCGTTTGATCCCTGGTCAGGGAATTAAGATTCCACATGCTTCACAACATGGCCAAAAAACCCCCAAAACAATGGCTTACTTTTTTCTGATCCCTTCTGATGGGGTAAAGAAACCATGCCCATAAAAAGGCCAAACAATGGCCATGAGAAAAACTGCCCCTGGAAAAGGGATCTTAGCAAAAGAACCTCAACAAGTTACATCGGCTTTCTAAAGTTTAGGAGTCCCGTAGCAGGTTTTTAAGACCAAATCACCTAAAAGCGCTGTCCAACTCCATTACAATCCATGGTTACTTCTTGTTGCAGTCTCTGGAACTGTCTCTCCCCTGTTTTAAATTCTTCAGGGGCTCTCGGAATGCAATCCGTCCCTCCTTCTCTGGGCTCCTATCTGCCATCTTCCGCCAGGGCAGGTGTTCTCAAGCAGGCCTTTTTTGTTCCCTAAAGGGACACTGGCCAACGTGTTGGGACATTTTTCATTGTCACAATGAAGTGGAGGAAGTTGAACGCTACTAAACACCTCCAACACAGAAGGCAGCCTCACATGACAAAGGACTTCCTGATCCAAACATCAATAGAGCCAAGGCTGAGATGTCCTGCTCCAGCCATACAAACTCTATTGTTCTCTAAGCACGGCAGACTGTCTCATAAGCTTCTGCACCTCTGCACACAGGCAGCTTCCTTTACCTGGAATGCCCTGCCATACTTCTGTGCCCAAAAATGACCGTGTAGCATACAGAATTCAACTCGAGATGTCACTGCCTCTATATGCTCCTTTCCAGATTCCACAAAGAGAGATGTTTCTTCTGTGCTTCTCCAGCTTCTGGTACTCACCTCACACCGGTCACAGGGCCCCTAAATTGTCTGTCACCTGCTAAAGGCAGGACCTCAGCCCCATTCATCATTTTTCCCCCGAGTGCTCATCTGGAAATCAATCACTGCATGCTGAGTAATCAATCAAGGAATAATTGCAAATGTTGCCAGGCCATGCTAAGTCACTTCAGTCATGTCTGACTCTGGGCGACCCCATGGACTGTAGCCTGCCAGGCTCCTCTGTCCATAGGATTCTCCAGGCAAGAATACTGAAGTGGGATATCATGCCCTCCTCCCGGGGGTCTTCCGAACCCAGGGATCGAACTCATGTCTCTTAAGTCTCCTGCACTGGCAGGTGGGTTCTTTACCACTGGCACCACCTGCACCTAAGGCTTTCTGGCAACAATATCTGAGGGACAACAGTGTCCCCAACACCAGAAACAACAACAGCAAAAAACTATCAAATGCTTATAATGCAGACAGGGGCTGTATTAAACACTAGGACATCAACTCATTTCATCCTTAAAACAACCCTGTGAGTTACATACCATTATCACCAGCATTTTACAGATGGGGAAACTGAGGCACAGAGCCATTTAAGCCACTTTCCCAAGGTCCTCAAAGCTAGCTGATATTTAAACCCAGGTAGCTTGGCCCTAGAGCCTCAGTCTTCCAATATCCATGGCAAAACAATTATACTAACAACCAACAGTCCAGCTGCTCAGAGGCCTCCAACGAACACAGTTGACACCTCTAGAACACTACACCACCAGCAGCCTGTGACCCTGCCTGTCAACACTGCTTGCCAACCTCCATAATGCTTCTGGCAGGAGACACAACCTCCTCACATCACAGAAAGACATCACGTAGCCAGGGAAATTCATGGTACCATAAAGAAGACACAAAGGATCAGTCCCCAAAGTGCCTCTTACCTTGTTCATGCTGTAGGGACTGCAGCAAGGAATCAGACATGTCACAATGCGAGGCAGCTCTTAAAGATTCTCCTTGCTCCTGTTGACCTCACTTCCTGAAGCAGACAGCTGCACTGTAATCACAAAGAAAAGATCTTTCAGAGCAGTCCTGTGTCCAGAGGAACTTTGTGCCATGATGGCAAGGCTCCATGCCTGTGCTAGTCAATATGGTAGCCACTAGCCATACGTTGCTACTGAGTATTTGAATTGTGGCCAGTGCAACTGAGGGCTGAATTTTAAATTCTGTGTAATTTTAATTAAAGCTCAGTGTAAATAGCCATGTGTGGTCAGTGGTTACCATAATGGACGGTGCAGGTCTAGAGAGTCTAATCAAGAGTCTTGAGGCTGCAGACACCAGGCACACCAACGTCCAAGGAAAAGTTGGATATCATATGCTCTGAGTGACTGTGGATGCACAGGGAGAAGAACACTCATTCATTCCATAACTATTTTTTGAGTATGTACTATGCACTGAGTACTAAGGATACAGTGACCAGTAAATCAGAGAGGTCAGTTATATAAGGGCTTCTAGTGCAGCCTCTAGTCTCCTTGGGAAGGAAAAGGCTCTAACATATGAGCAGCAAATGTGCCAAATCTCAATACCATGCAGCCCACAGGAATAAAGGAACAGACTAGTTGAGACTTCCCTGGTGGCCCAGTGGTTAACATTCTGCACTTTCACTGAAGGGGCCATGGGTTCGATCCCTGGTCAGGGAACTAAGATCTCACATGCTGCATGATGTGGTAAAAAAGAAAAAAACCAACCAACCAACCAAGAAACAGACCAGCATTTGCTGGAGCCTGACTGTACCACTGTCAGGACTTAACAGCTAGAGCCTTCCATGGAGCTTTTTGAGAGGCAGTGTACCAGAAGGAGCTCTGTTTTCCATGGGCCAAATGAAGCAGATGACCCAACATCCCCTCAAATGGGAAATAGGGTCCATGTTTTTATCCACATTGTTGGTTCTTCAGGTAGGTTTTTCGATTCATTTGAATTACATTTTAGAACACAATGGTCCTTGTTCAGTTCCAGGATTCTTAATTTGTCAAATATTAAGGAAAAATAAAGAAAATATATTCAACCACTTAATTGGATTGGTAGTCTTTTCCTTTGAAAGATGTTTCTGGGAGGATTTGAAAGGAGAACAAAACATCGTAAGGTGCCTTATATTCCCCTTATTTCTATGTGTTTTCAGGTTGCAGCTAGGAAGGATTTATATATCTGAATCTTTCCATAAAGCCTGGAATTCGAGGTTCAAGCAGAACTGCAGTGTCTTAAAAATATATTATTTTAAATTATAACAAGTGTAGAAAATATTCAAGAGGAAAAGGGAGAAGTACGCAGAATCCCACTGGCCCAGCATCACCTTTAGTTTTTAGCAGCCAGCTTTCGTCTATTGGAGAACAACATGAGGCATGTCTGCTGACTGAGTCGAAGGCACTTAAGTCCAAGGCTGTATTCTCCATTTTAACATCTTTCACTAAGAAGGAAGTGATTTCGCAATACATGTTTTCAAAAGATAAACCCTTACTCCACGCACATTATCATTCTGCAAACACAACATTATTATAAATCAGAAGACAGGGAGAGGAGACTGCCGATCACTCCTCGGCTATTTGAGACACACAAATTCCAAAGAAAATATTATATTCAGTCATAGCAATAACATATTTTAACAATGATGTACAACATGGAGAGACCCTGGAATTCTGCCTCTGTAGCCTAAATACATCCAAAAACACCCTCATCTGTACACGAGACCTGGGTAATCACTGCTTCAAAGCCAGGAAAATTCAATATCTAATTCTAACCGAGCTTAAAAGTGACTGAATGAAAATTCTGCATGTAATTTATACTGTCTGAATTTCTAGAAGCAGATGTTAATGAATTTCGGGGTTTTAAAGGAGAAATCTAGACATGTTATTTCCTTTTTGACATATGTACTTCATCCGTTTAAAAACTATGGCCCAACAATGAACTGGGAAGTTTGTTCAAAAATCTGGCAGAGATGTCTGATGTCACAATTCCATTCAAAGGGACACACTGGTATCAACACAGGAAAGGTGGGCACAAGAAGATAATAACAAACAGACAAGGATTCTTGAGCATAATTTCCCCAAGGAAACCCCACCCAGTTCCAATCATCCCACTATCCCCATGCCCTGAGAACTTGCTTACAAAGCTTGCAGTAAACTAATTTTGGATCCTCTCCTGTCCGCCACCCCTGCCAAGGGTTCTTGTATCGTTTTCATGCATGTCGGTTCTACAACAAAGTCAGAATACAAACTCTCCAAGGGAAACATTAATCACCTAGAAAATTCTTAATAAATATCATGAACAGATTTTTTTTTCTTTGCTCTCACTCATAGGGCCGAGAGTGATGTCGTGACTCTTAACAGAAGGCCTTAAAAACAATGTTGATAATCGTTGCAAATGGCCTTCAGGATTTTTTTAGAAGAAAATCTTTCCAGGTCCAGGATCACAAATGTTTTTTAAGAAGTACTGTTAAGAATACCTTACACAATGCTCAAAACTGTACAATGCATTTTTATATTCTTTAGTACTGGGATCAATTTGAGTGGTAGTTTTCCTAATTAGGAAATTGGATGCAGAGAGGAAAAAGAATTCTTCTTAGTCATGCTGTAGTAGGCAGTAGACCCTGTGCTGGAAGTGACTTCATTACAAGACACTATAGAATTAAAATAAGTTCAAAGACCACAAATAAAAGAACCTCCCCCAATAAAACATACACATACACTGAAAGATCACAATTGACACAAATAACCTCAGCAAACAAATGACAGAATTAGAAATTGGATCAGTTTGCTTCTGGACAGCATTGGAAAAGACTAGCCTTATTCTATCAAGTTATTTCAATCCTCTTTGAAATACAGAGAACCTGGTTGTTTTATAGCCAATTCAATTTATGAAGAAGCTTAGAAAAATCCACAGCTTAAAAAACAAGACTGACTCAAGTATAAAGCATTCAGGGAAAAGATATCAGAGTTACCATAGTAGAATTAAGGGAGTGTTTCTTTTTTTTATTCTATTTTTTCAATGTTTCTTTTTAATTGTTCAAGAAGCTGATGCCTTTCAAGGGCAGCTGGAGAAACGCCATCCCAATGTGTGACTTCCACTCAGTCACTCCTAACAGGATTGGTTCAACCAGCAAAACAAAGCCCATGGTCAATCTTAGGCGTTTAAAAGCTTAGTTGAACTGCAATTCATCTTTCCAGGCGGGTTACGAAGTGTGGGTGAGCAGGAAGGTAGAGACAGGACGCATGTAAGAAGACGAGAGCAAAGAGAATGAAAAGAAAAGGTGAAGGTTATGAAAAAGGAGAAAAGCAAAGGGCAGGTGAGCAAAAGAGCCTTGGGGACAGGTTCAATGATAGGGCCGACCTCCTCACCAGCCAGTCCTGAGGCTCCTGGTGACAGCGCCACATCCTAGGGCTTCTCCGGGATGATACACTCTCAGGGCTCGGGTGTCAGCAAGTGGGAGTCGGAGTGAAGTTAAGACCGGGCCTACCTGTTTCACCACTATTTATTTACCATCAATCTCCACCTACCACAGAGAAGAGTATGTTAAACTGGATCACTGATAATGGTGTAGAGAGGCATAGTGAGAATAGAAGCCAACTTTATTCTCTTCTCCTTACTCTAAAGAGAAGCTTAAACATGTCAAATGGCTGTGTGTGTGTGTGTGTGTGTGTGTGTGTGTGTGTGTGTGTGTGTGTTGCGCCATTTCTTAGCCCTTGAAAAGGCAACAAATACTTATTACCAATAATCAATGATTCTGGTGGCTCAGACAGTAAAGAATTTGCCTGCCAGGCGGGAGATCCAGGTTTGATCCCTGGGTCAGGAAGATCCCCTGGAGAAGGGAAAGGTTACCCACTCCAGTATTCTTGCCTGGAAAATTCCACAGACAGAGGAGCCCAGAAGGCTACAGTCCGTGGGGTCGCAGAGTTGGACACAACTGAGTGACTTAACACCTTCAGTGGCATTAAATACCAATAAGAAATCAATGGAATATGATGAGCTAGGTTTTTCTCCCCACTCCAACTCCTCAGTCTCTACCAGGACGCTCATTTTAGAAGTCTTTTCTGATATAACTCAAAGCTGAGGAGTTTGGGCACTCCCTACAGGAAACATGCCAAGAGGAGCCAGTGGTTCATGCCTCGCGTTGTCCAAGGTCCCACTGGCTTTTACGTACAACACAGCCTGAGGTCAGCCTGTCAATCAAGGCCCCTAGTCCCTCCCCTCCCATCACTGAATCCAGTAGCCTGAGCAAAGGGCCAAAGCATGAGGACCCAAGAGCCTGTGGAAAAGGAATAAGGGAATAAAAAGATGAATGGGTGGTTGGAGAGAAAGGGAGAGCAGGCAAGGTGGTAAGAGTCTAGAATAAATTCTCTAAATCTAGGACTTAGGAGCGTCAGAAATGACGTTAACAGATGAGAGAAATATCCCTAATGTCCTCCACCATAGGGGAGTAAATTTCATGAGTTGGGGTAATTAACACACCTCTGACAACCTTCAAGTGGAATCCTTGTGCAAGACTGGAAAATGTAAAACCATTTTATTACAGACAGTCCAATTACTCCCTTCCACAATAAGGGATGCTGGTGCTGGGATTAAAAGATCCAAAGGTGAAGCAGCAAACAGACCCGTCCTCTACTCTAAATGTACATACACTCTCCAGGTGGTTGTCTCCGTACGTTCTTCCTGAAAAGACAGAGCAACGTTTCCTGAGAAATATCCTGAAGGTCCTTCTCCAGCCTCATGGTTACATCAGACACGTGGCTCTGACTCTGCAAGACTTCTGTGCTTTTGCCATCCCCAGCTTTAGGCAGCAAACATGCCGTAATCTGATTCTGCCCCAAGAGACAGGACTGTGTTGGCCACCCTGCCTTGCTCCCCTGGGCCCTGCCCTCACGGCATGCCACAGGAAACACACCACCCAAGTCATCTGGTCACCAAGCATCAGCAGGAGCCTTCTTATCCAAGGGTAGGCTAGGCAATTTGAAAATTAATATTCTGAAATATTAACTAGCATATGAGCTATATAGTTCAACAGGAAATTGATAACAAAGAAGAAATGAATATAAAGGAAAGAAACACTCCTGGTAACACAAAAAAACTGCCCTGAGAACCAGATGAGGAGTAGCAAGCAGCCTGCCAGCGAACGGTGCCAAGGGGTAGACTGACTGCTGCTTTCAGATGAATACTTCTGGCATGTATGCTGGGGGTTCCCCGTAGTCTAATCCTAAATCAGGATATCCAAGTTCAGGGCTAACACTATAAAATATCAATTTAAGTAATTTAGGAATATCTTAATTAAAGGCACAATACAGAAAAGCTCCCAAGAGGGTATCTGGATCAGCCTACTTCTAGCCTGGGTGGGGCTATTTAATCCAGAGGACACAAATTCAGATGCCTAAGGGATAGACTCTTGAGAGTCCCTTGGACAGCAAGGAGATCAAACCAGTCAATACCAATGGAAATCAACCATAAATATTCATTGGAAGGACTGATGCTGAAACTCCAATACTTTGGCCACTTGATGAGAAGAACCCACTCACTGGAAAATACCTTGATGCTCAGAAAGACTGAGGGCAGGAGGAGAAAGGGGTTACAGAGGATGAGATGGTTGGATGGCATCATTGATTCAATGGACATGAGTCTGAGCCAACTCCGGGAGATGGTGAAGGACAGGGAAGCCTGGCATGCTGCAGTCCATGGGGTCACAAAGAGTTGGACACAATGGAGCGACTGAACAACCAGAAAGGGGTCAAGAAAGAATGAGATGAGGAAAGTCAGGCCAGAGGAGAAGACAATGAGGAGCAGGTGGCCTGGAGAATCTGCCAAGTGTCACTCCAGGAAGGCAGGAACAAGGGACATTAGGCACATGGCCCCAGAGCTTCTGATATTCAGGGAAGACAAAAACAGTGAGAGATTACATGAAATCATATGCCTTTTCAATGTTGGCAGTTTATATTAATACTTTGGAAATACCAAACAGGTTGGATTTGGTGGGTCAGGTTGTGTCTATTATCATAGACCTTTCACGTCGGTTGGGGGATTCTTTGTTCCTTTAAATCTCCAAGGCTGATGGCCCCAGCCTGTCTCCTGATCCCCTCGGGTTGCACCGCTGTGGCTTCCCTGGGCACAGGGAGCCCAGTGGGAAGAGTGGGCAAGGCAGGACTCAGGAACCATGTCAGTCTGCCTTTCAACTCTGCCTCTTGGCACTAATCATCTCTGCATCTCTATTCCTTCACCCATAAAATCTGAGGAAATTCTTTATACCTCCTAAGACTGTTCTGACAATTAAATGGAGTAACATGAAGAAAGCACTGGATGCATGATGTAAAATAAGATGAGGCTCTTCACCTCTTCCTGTTTCTCATCACCATTCAGCATCATCTCATCATGCTTGCAACTGTACGGAGGTATTTACCTCTCAATTACCCTATTGGATTACAAGTATTTCAAGGGAAGAGATTTTGTCTGTTTTATGCCCAAATAACCAGCATCTATCCCACTGCCCTACATGCAGAAGGCACTCAATATATGCAAATTTTAATTATAATGATGTTATAGACTGAATGTTTGTGTGCCCCCCTCCAAATGCACAGGTTGCCTAATCCCCAATGTGATGATATTTGGGTGGAGTTCCCATTGTGGGATTAGTGCCATTATAAGAAGAGATGCCAGAGAGCTCAAATGTGTGCATGCATTCTTTCTCCCCCTCTCCTCACCACCTGAGGACACAGCAGGAAGTCAACTGTCTGTAAGAGAGCCCTCGCTAGGAATCACATGGGCTGGCACCTTGATCTTGGGACTCACCAGCCTCCAAAACTGTGAGACATAAACTGCTGCTTAGCCTCTCAGGCTATGGTATTCTGTTATAGCAGGCTAAACTGTTGTTGGCAAACATTTAGGAAGATCTTCCTTAAATACAGCTCCAACAGAGCCTTTTTCCTATCAATTTATGTTCTTTTGATCCTTTAATGTCAAAATCTATATCTACTCCTGACTTGGCCAGAATATAGTGAGGCTAAATGAAAAAACACCTTCAAATTTAAGAATGAAATCCTGAAGAGTTTTCTCTTGAGAAGTATGGCATCACATTTAGGTCAATAGGGTACTATCTGGGTACTCTTTGTATGCCTCAGAAGAAAAAAATTAAATGTAAGAGATTTCATCACCCTACTAATAACTGGAGTCATGCCTTAATTTTAGCATCCTCAACTCAAGTTCGCCAACAGTGCATGTCACTGCCTGCTGTGTACTTGGTGGCTGGCCAGAGTTTGAGGCAATCCCCAGTCCACTTGTCCAGTTCAGATTGAGAAGGCTGACCTGTATTCATCTAGGACAAAAGTTTACTAACCATGACTGACTGATTCAGGTTTCTTTGATTTTGTTCTGAAAGAATCCTAGCGACCTTCCAACAATCTCAGGTTCCCTCTCCTTTGGGGCGTTTGCTGAACAGTTCATACAAACACATTTCCTGTGATTTGGTGAGAAGCAAAAATAACTCAACAGAAAGCCTAGTTGGTGGGTGACTTCAGAATGACCCACTGAAAAGGAAGCAAAGACAAGGGAAATCACTCTGAAAGTATCTCTTTCCAGAAGCCCAAGGGGATCAGCTATCTCTCCAACAAAAGGTTTTCAACAGAGGAATTGAAATATTCTCAAGAATACCTTGAGGATAAGGCATAGTGAGAAACGATCGTCTTATTGGGGGTGAATGCTTACAACTGAAACTCATCTGTTTAGCCAGCCAAACTGAGTGTGATGCCTTGTTCGTCTTGGAAGAGCCTTTCATTAATCCTCAGAAGAAAGCTCAATTTGGCATGACCGGCACCTGTTGAAAGCAGTCTCAAAGATTCACTGTTGATTTCTGCTATCCTGAGGCTCAAATTCTGTCCTCTGAACACCAGCTTCTCCACAGTGTGGCTTTTTCTTCATGAGGGCACCCTGTATCCTAATGTTTGCTTCTCCCAGGGTGCTGGCGCTTTCAATGCTCTTGAATGAGTTCAGTGTCATCAGAATGAATGAAGTTCTCATACCTTGCAGGTAGTGCACTTGGGGACCCCCAGAGTCATTCAAACATCAGAATACTGGGTGCCCACCTCGCCACCCCTGTGCCCCCAACACTCACCTGGAGTCCGGAGGGAATGCACCTTGCTGCTTTGAGTCAGCAATTACTGTGTGAGTATAAACACCCACTGCAGCCCCTAGAACCTATGGCCCAGTCTGTGGTATTAATGTTTTCCCATCTGGGAACTTCCCTTTCCTGCTTTCAAACTTGTGCTCGTGCTTAATCACCCAGTTGTGTCCAATTCTTTGTGACCCTGTGGACTGTAGCTCGCTCCTCTGTCCATTGAATTCTCCAGGCAGGAATACTCCAGTGGGTTCCCATTTCCTTCTCCAGGGGATCTTCCTGACTCAGGGATCAAACCTGGATCTTCTGCATTGCAGGTGGATTTGAGTTCATGAGGCACTTATTATTTCCAATTTCCAACACACCTAAGGCTTTGGGGGTAGGTAGAATGGGGCTGGGTGTTAGAAGGGGGCCAGGCTGTATGACCTCAGGATTCTATTCTGCCAGAAATGCCCATGTGGGCTTCCCTAACGTCAGTTCTGTCATATCCAGTGGCTATTTGGCTGTACTTCAGGCCAGAGCCAGAAATACGTTCTTTGTAGCTGATGCTGTATTGTTATGACTCACAGCCTGAGTTTTCCTCATAGCAGAGCAATGCTGGGCGAGGAAGAGCTTAAGGATCAGGTCAAACATTGAGAACTGTGCTCCCAGTCAGCATCAGCAGCACAGGAAACTACCCCAAGGAAGCAGTCACCTCCCTGTGCTCTTTACACCCGGCTAAGTCTGTCCTGGGTCTGAGGAAAGGAATGTGCCTGGTGTTAACTTTCCAATGATCCAGAACTGGGTGACCGCATGCTGACGTTTTGGTAGCATGAGAGAGGCAAATAGGACAAGGAAGGAGACCAGGACGCAACCAGCTCCCCACATCACAACTGTGGTCTGGAGAGGGGCCGAGTTCTCCCACAGCAGCCAAGAGAACAGCCACAGAAAACGGCTCCAGCCGCCGACCTGGAGGCCTCGTCCCGGGGGATCCTCTGATCTCATTACAGCAGTCGACACTAGTCCTCACAAAACAAACAGAGGAAATTTATGCCTGCCTTCGCCTGGGGAGAGCTCTGCATTCCTCGCTTAACGAGAGTTCCAGCTTCAGAGACCACAGCCACGGGGCTGGGGAGGATGTCTGCTTTGCTCCAAAGAAAGAACTGAGGTCCTGCCTCTTCCCCTCTTTCTGGGGCTGGACAGGAAGGAGGTGAGCCTGGAGACAGCCCCTGAACTGGTGAAGTTCCCTTTCTTCTTCTGTCAACTCCACCCCGCCAGGCACAGTCAGTGGAGCCACTGGCTCTTGAACGGCCCTGGGAAAGCGCAGCCTTGAAGGGTTCCACCTGCTAAGGCCAGAAGCCCAAGAGAGAGGCTGTCTCGTGGAACAAAACTCGACATCATTTGGTGGGAAAATTTTTTCCCTAAAATACCCTTGCCTGAGCCTTGGAAAACTTTACCCAATCTGGGGTTCCCACTTTTAGAATAAATGGAAAGAGGAAAAAATTATTTTACATCCTTTAATTTCATCTCAGACGTAACTGAACGCTTGGTTCAGGAGGAAGAGGGTAAACTTACAAACCAAAATTAAGAACAGAGCAGTGGTTCTGAACTGCAAGTGCATGGAGACATTTTTGGTTGTCACAATTGGGGGAGGGTGCTACTGTTATCTAGCAGGTAGAGACTAAGGATGATGGCAAACATTCTACCAGGCACAAAACACCCCCCATATTAAGAAGTGTCGGCTCTAAAATGTCAAGAGTGGGATAACCAACAGGGATCTACTGTATAGCACAGGGAATTCCACTCAATGTTATTTGGCAGCCTGGATGGGAGGGGAGTTTGGGGGGAAAATGGATATATGTATATGGATGGTTGAGTCCCTTCTCTGTTTCCATGAAACTGTCACAACATTGTAGCTACCCCAATACAAAATGAAAAGTTCAAAAGGGAAAAAAACATGTCAACAGGGATGGAATTGAGAAATTCTGATGTACAGGGAACACTGGAGGATGTGGGTAGGTTTAAAAGAGTGACATTTCTTAATCACATTCCAATAGTGTTGAGAGCATGCAGTCAAAATGTACACAAGTAACTGTGAAGAAAGCTGAGCACTGAAGAATTGATGCTTTTGAACTGTGGTGTTGGAGAAGACTCTTGAGAGTCCCCTGGACTGCAAGGAGATCCAACCAGTCCATTCTGAAGGAGATCAGTCCTGGGTGCTTATTGGAAGGAATGATGCTAAAGCTGAAACTCCTACTTTGGCCACCTCATGTGTAGAGTTGACTCAATGGAAAAGACTCTGATGCTGGGAGGGTTGGGGGCAGGAGAAGGGGACGACAGAGGATGAGATGGCTGGATGGCATCACCGACTCGATGGACATGGGTTTGCGTGAACTCCGGGAGCTGGTGATGGACAGGGAGGCCTGGCGTGCTACAATTCATGGGGTGGCAAAAGAGTCAGACACGACTGAGTGACTGAACTGAACTGAACTGAACCACCACAAAAAATTCACCAGTTCTTTCTTCAAGAAAAATAAATGAAAACTGCCTGGTAACTACGCAGAGTCAGATCATTAAGAGCTGACTGGAAAAGAGTGGAGCAGCTTGAATTTGAGACGACATGATGAGCATCAATGTGAGTGCTGTGTTTATTTCGGGTGAAGGTGTGATCTCTGTGCTTACCATCATGGTTCAGTGGTGAGCCCTAACAGAAGAAATCGCTGAGCTTGCCTCCATGATTACTAAAACCATACTTGTAACCTGAGTAGATGCAGGGCTGGGGGAAAAAAATGGCAAAATACTTCAACTTTCACAATACCAGCAAAAAT
>NW_024070188.1:46067788-46137704 GCF_014754425.2 Oryx dammah | reverse complement strand
TGTCTGAGGCCAGCTCTAGGCTGCATGCACCTCCCCAGTCTAAGCCGCTCAGGTTTGGCGCTCAGGTAGCCCTCAGAGGCGCAGATTCGATTGGGACTGCGTTTTGTGCCCTTCCCAGGTCCGAGTAACTCAGGTGTTTGGTGAGCGTGGTCACTGTGACTTATCGTCTTTCCTGTCTCTGCTGCTCAGTTTTCTGGGTGTACAGCTGGCGCCCCTTGTGAGGCAAATGGTGACTGTCCAGAACCCCCAGAAGTCTTAGCAAAGAAGCCTGCTTGCAGTTTGGTAGGTAAAGTCTCTCTGGGGCTGCGATTGCCCCCTTCCAGCCCTTACGGCTCTGGCTGCCTGTCCCGGGGCGGGGGGATGGTCTGTAGCCGGCTATTTCCATTCCATCCTTTGTTCTGTGCGAGGTCCTGGTGGTGTATTATGTTCGCGCTTTTCGCGAACTAGCCCAAGTTAGTTCGTTCTGGTTACGCACAGGGCGTTCCTGCCAGATTCTTACAAAGCACTGCAGCCCATGCCTCCCTGCCCTGCCCCCACTTGCTAGTGGCAGATGCAGGCGTCTGCACTGCTTTTCCGCTGGGGGAGTTACTGTTGAGCTTGTAATCTGTTGGTTTTATTTATTTATTTTTCTTTCCTGTTATGTTGCCCTCTGTGCTTCCAAGGCTCACCACAGACTCGTCAGGGAGAGCGTTTCCTGGTGTTTGGAAACCTCTTTTCTTGATTCCCTTCCCGGGATGGGATTCCCTTCCCCACCTCCTTTGTCTCTTTTTTCGTCTTTTATATTTTTTCCTACCTGTTTTTGAAGACAATGATCTGCTTTTCTGGGTGCCTGATGTCCTCTGCCAGCATTCAGAAATTGCTTTGTGGAGTTTGCTCAGCATTGAAATGTTCTTTTGATGAATTTGTGAGGGAGAAAGTGGTCTCCCCATCCTATTCCTCTGCCATCTTCCTCAGTATCCATAGTAATGCTTCTTAAGGTTCACTTGACTTCACACTGCAAGATATCTGACTCCAGGTGAGTGACCACACCAAAGTCATTACCTAGCTCATCAAGATCTTTTTTATGCAGTTCTTCTCTGTACTTTTGCCACATCTACTTAATCTCTTCTGCCTCTGTTAAGTGTTTACTGTTTCTATCCTTTATCATGCTCATCCTAACACGAAATGTCTCTTTGATATCTCCAGCTTTCTTGAAGAGATCTCTAGTCTTTCCCTTTCTATGATTTTCCTCTATTTCTTTGCATTGTTCATTGAAGAAGTTCTTTTTATCTCTCCTTGCTGTTCTCTGATTCTCTAGATCTTGGGTATCTGACACATTTTCTGTATGTTTTCAACGTCCATGTAAAGGAGCGGAAAGAGCCTATTTAGATTAATCAGACCAGTGTAATTTTTTCTATTTACTAACAAGCTGAGCTCTAACAGAAGGATGGACTGAGGGTGGTAGTCCCTGATAGGATTGAATGGGATGGGATGGACTAGAGTAGAATTGGAACCAGATATTCAGAAATATGAGTGATCCATAGCCAGGGCTCATTTGGAAAGTCAGGCTGCTGAAAAGTTTTTACTGAGCCTCACTAAAAGTAAGAGGTTGAGTTGGATAACTTTTTATTATTATTATTTTGTTCCAGCCTGAAATGAAAACAAATCAAAACACAAAATTCAACACCCACATGTTGTCTTATTTTTACTCTTTGTTCCACATATATATTTCCATATGCTGATTCCACACCACATTTTCACTTGAGAGCCAAAATTTTCAATGATGGAAATCGTTAGAGGTACAACACAGGAAAAGGTTTCATACAAAAATGAAAAGTGTTTATGCATAGGGTCATTCATAACTCTTCACAGTCTGACTTAGATTTCTTACCTAGGCCAGGGCTAGTATCTTTGGTTGTATGTGATGCTCACCTAGTGTCAGTATAGATAAAGTGCCTCCAATTTGGGAGCATAAAGAGCCTCTTATAATTGTCCATAAAACAGACAAAAGCACAAAAGACCTAAAATAAATCTCTAAAAATGTGAAGCTGGCAAACTGTACACAAGTAATAGGCTGTACTGTAACAGTAACCAGTAAGCCCTGTATCACTGTTTATAAACATAATGATTGCATAATACATAATTTTCTTTCATCTATTATTGAATAGAATAGACAGTGGCTCAGTCAGTAAAGAATCCACCTGTAGTGCAGGGGGCTTAGGTTCAGTCCTTGGGTGGGGAAGATCCCCTGGAGAAAACAATGACAACCCACTTCAGTATTCTTGCCAAGAGAATCCCATGGATAAAAGAGCATCTTTCTTTAGAATTGTGGGTAGTGAAAAGCAGTATCCATATCTCTCCCTTGAACATTTTTAACAATTTGATTGAGATGTAATTCATATCTCAGACAAGTCCACCCATTTAAACTGCACAATTCAATGGCTTTTAGTATACACCATTACTGATTTTTTAAACTACCATTCTTTCTCTTTCTATATACATATGTGTATATGATACATCATATACATATATGTATGTAAATATACATATATATCACTTGCCAATTAATACCATTTAAGCATACAATTCAGTGGCATTAATTACATCAACAACGTACAACTCTCACTATGATTTATTTTCAAATATTCTTTTTATCACTCTAAACAGAATATTTTAAAAGAGAATCAGCCACTTTTGATTCAGAGAAAGTCAGCCATAACCTAAGAAAACTACAGTTCCCAATAGTCTTATGTATATAAGTTGATTTAATAGAGAAAAATAGAGGGGAGTTTACAGCAACAATGGAGTACATCTTGAAGCAGCTGCATCCTTCCACACATGTGAACACACAGGTACCCATTCTCTCAGATCCAGCACAAATAGTCTCATGTCCACATGGATGCAGGATTATAAATGCCAGCGCCCATGTAGTCTCTCAACATGCTGAGCTTACCTTACAGAAAGAAAATGCAAACATGAAGGAATAGACAATCAAATGCTGGGGAAACAAGCTTGCAATGAGAGGGGTAGGTGAAGTAGTATGACCATTAGAAAGAAGAATGTTTAGGGATTTACCTAGCCATTTAGTAGTTAGGCCTCTGCCCTTTGAAGGGAGCTTCCCTGGTGGCTCAGTCGGTAAAGAATTTGCCTGCAATGTAGGAGACCTGTATTCAATCCCTGGGTCAAGAAGATTCCCTGGAGAAGAAAATGACAACATACTCCAGTATTTTTGCCTGGGGAACCTATGGACAGAGGAGCCTGGTGGGCTACAGTCATGGGATTACAAAAGTTGGACATGACTTAATGACTAAACCACTACCACCGCTTCAAATGGAGGGGCTACAGATTCATTTCCTTGTCAGTGGGCTAGGATCCCACATGCGTTGTGCAGTGGAAAAAAAAAAAAAAAGAATAAGAACTAGTGGTTAGGTAAATTTGATGGCTTTAAAACATGCCCTCTCATCAAGAGGTAGAGTCCAAATCTCTTCTCTTTAAAATATAGGCTGGCCTTATGAACCTCTTTCCTAAGAACAAACTGGAGGGAAACAAGACTGCATGAGTTTTGAGACTAGGTTAGAAAGACTAGTAACTGTTCTTGGCACCTGGCTTCCATGCTTTGCAGAAACCCAGTTCACGGAGAGAGGCTACTTGTAAGTATTTTGGCCAACAGCTCCCACTGAAGCTGCAGCTGACAGCCAGCATCCATCATGAGACATATGACTGAGGAAATGATCAAAATAACTTCACCATCTGACCAAAACCATATGAGAGGCACGGAGCAACAACCAATTAGCTGAACCAGGTCAGCACCCAGAACCATGAGAGATGATAATAAACGATCCTCATTTTTATGCAATTAAATTTGGGGTGATTTGTTGTGCAGCAGTTGGTAACCAGAACAGTTAAGTGAAGCCGTTGAAGTAGGGTAGTTAAACGAGTTATATGGGAAATGATCAGCAAAGTCTAGGATTAAGGCTACTTTTTCCATATTTGCTTTCCTTGAAATAGAAGGAAGAAAGAAATGTTTTAAAATTTCAGTTTATTTTTCTTATGTTTTTCTATTTAGTGAAATTGAGTAACAGGCTTTCAGATGAAAGTACATTTAACAATATTTATTTAAAGGATATATATTTTTATAATTAAACATAGAACAATTTAAGTTTTTTTCATTACTAATTTATTAAGTAGAGCATATTTCTTAGATTGGAATGGAATTTTTTTTGGAAGCAAATGAATAAAGACATCTCTTAAACACATGAAGCTTTATAACTAACTTTAATTATTTTTATTTATCCATTATTAGTATTTATTAAGCATCTATTAAGTGCTGGTTATTCTTCTTGTGGTATAACACCACAGTTGATAATATATTATCTTTGCATTCAAGGAGTTTATAAGAATATTTTATGGGAGAGACAAAAAAGCAAACCAGAAATTATGGTGGTTGTGGTTGCGTTGCTAGGTCATGTCTGTCTGTAGCCCACCAGGCTCTTCTGTCCATTGGATTTCTCAGGCAAGAATGCTGAAGTAGGTTGCCATTTCCTTCTCCAGGGGCTATTTCCAACCCAAGAATTGAACCCAGGTCTCCTGCATTACAGGCAGATTCTTTACAGACTGAGCTACAAGGGAATCCCAGAAATTATGGTACAGTATGCCAAGTCCCACATACAAGCAATCAATATCATGTAGGGACAAATCATGAGCTCTTAAGAAGAGGTTGGAGGAGTGTCAGGAAAGGATTCTTAGAGGGAGTCACAGCTACGTTAATATCTAAAGGAAAGAAGCCAAGAGTTCATCGAGTGAAGCTCTAGGGGCTGATGGGAAGGTTGGGAGGAGGAGAGCTAACAGTTTGGGCAGAGGGTATAGAACGTGCAGAGACCTGGAGGCAAGAGTGCATATATGCTCAGTCACTTCAGTCGTGTCCGACTCTTTGTGACCGTATGGACTTCAGCCCACCAAGCTTCTCTGTCCATGGGATTCTCCAGGCAAGAATACTGGAGGGGTTGCCATGCCCTCCTCCAGGGGATCCTCCCAACCCAGGGATTGAACCCATGTCTCCAGCAATGCAGGCAGATTCTTTACCTCTGATCCACTGGGAAAGCCCAGAAGCAAGAATATACACATCCAGTTCTGAGCACTGCAAGTGTCTCAAGATGACTGGAACAGAGCTCACAAGGCAGAGAAGCAACAAGACAAAATACCAGAGACCCCTCAGTCATGTTAATAGTTTTGACTATTTAAAAGAGAGGCCAGGTCAGATTTGACTGCAATGTGAAAAACATATTTGAAAGAAGTAAGACTAGAACTTGGCAGAGCAATCAGAACACTCTTGCAGCAGTTCAGGCAAGAAAGGGCAGAACGTGAAGGTATTTGATGGTGCAAGAAGAGGGAATGGAGGAGAATGATCATTTTCAGCCCGTGAATCATCATATCTGCCTGAAGCCCTTTTGGACACAGATAAAACTGATTGCAAGTTAGTAATCTAATTTCGGGGGGGGGGGGGGGGACAGATCCTGGGTGTGTATCTCAGGGTGCCAAAACCTATTGAGAGAGTGGCCGCCCATGTGACATTCTGGATCAAATGCCACATATATTGCAAAAGCAGACAGTGCTTTGGTAAGTGAGTAACAGCTGTCAACCAAAAATTTGTCTTTTAATAAGAAATCTCTACCACACCAGTAACTTATATGAAAACAAACATTGGTGTGTGTATATCTAGGTGTCAAATGAATATTCACGCCTCATGTGCCATTTAACTTTTTTACAGTCTGACCTTGAATGAAGGGGTCAGAGCCCCACTCATTAAAGAAATGATAACCCTTTCCTTATGAGCCTACTTGGTATTGCAAATTGGAATTTGTTCAGCCCCTTTTGAGAATGATTCCTCAAATTAGGACCATGTACTAGGTGTTAACAGTGCCAGTGTGCTTTGAATAAAATCAGCACCTATAGATGGAGTAATTTATTTTTTAAACATTACCTTTGTGTAAGTATATTCATGGATATGTGTGTTGTATAATTATTTTGAAGATGCATATGTATATTAAAGTTGATAAATACAGATATTGAGTAAACTGAACCACTCAAGAACAGAATCTTCTGATTCATTTCATGTCAATTCAAAGAGGAATTAAAGTAATTCTTTGCCAATGCAGTAAGTGATATGGCTAGGACCACTGCTTTCTTCTGCTGCTACCAGAACAAATTAACATCACTGTGGGGAGAAGAAAAAGAAATGGTGTATAGCAATTCATACAATAAATAACCATAATAGCTGTATCTATTGTCATGAAGCCAAAAATGCTTTGGTTTAAATCACTTGTATTAATTACTGAAATTTCAATGGAATCATTAGGAATAAGTATTTATAGAAATTCAAAACTGAAATTTAGTGGTGCTGTAGATTTCATATCTGTATTATTTATTTCACTTTATTTAAAAATGTTATTAAAAGAGATTAGCCTGGGAGTTGTGAAGGCAGGTCAAGATGATCACAAATGGATGGTCCTTGTATTGGGGCTGGTGGTAAATACTCATTATGACGGAGAGCAGAAATTTAGTTTTTCAAGTTCTTTATTATGTTTTACTCTTTTAACTACAAACTATGTATTGTGTCAGTTTAATCCAAAAGGAAAGCAAGCAAGAAAAAAATTATGGGCTGCAGACCATGTGCCAGACACGGTGACACTGTCTTATTCAATCGCCACAGTCACACTATGAGTTATAGTCAACATCATTTTCAAATGAGTGATCTTAGACTTTGCAACCAGCTGCAGTTCTCTGGTCAGTAAGTCTTGGAGGTAGGACTCAAAAGATCTGTCTGCTTATATATCTCACAGTCTATAGGAATATCAATTACCCTTGTCACTTGCCTCCCAATTTCACTGGGTGGCCAAGAATGTCATTTTTCCAGCAGGAGATAAAAATGTAAAGGAAGAATCAAATTACCAGAATCTGAATTTTGTGATTCCCCAATTATAAAGTTTTTGAATTTCAAAGGAATTTGGAGGTGTTCTGGTTCAAGGGTCCTTTTATATAGAGGAAGCAAATGAAACTCGCAGAGGAAACCTGATGGATTCAATGCCATTACCATTTCTAGTAGTGGGCTCGGGGCTAGGCTTCACTTCCGTGGAGCCATACTGGAAATGCATTTACTCCTACATAAATCACAGTAAAATGTTACTCACTCAGTCTTGTCTGATTCTTTGTAACTCCTGGACTGTAGCCAGCCAGGCGCCTCTGTCCATGGAATTCTCCAGGCAAGAATACTGGAGTGGGTTTCCATTCCCTTCTTCAGGGGATCTTCCCAACCAAGGGATGAAACTCGAGTCTCCTACACTGTAGGCAGATTCTTTATTGTTTGAGGCACCAGAGAAGCCCTCAGAAATCACAGTAAAAGAATACCTAATTTTCATGAGATTAAATGCACATTCAAAGTAGACATATCCTGTTTTGCTTTTCAGAAAATGATGGTCTATAAAAATTTGAACATTTTGCTTTTGAGTTTCTTTTGCTATGTCTTCTCTTAATTCTTTTTACTACTGTAGAAGTGTCTAAAAGTAAACCAAGACAATAACAGAATTAAGTTGAAATGCAAAAGGAAGTTACCGTATGCCCAGTTGGTTTGATGCCATTTTTTGCCATAACCTTCCCTTTACAGTTGTCCATTGGTCTGAATCACAGGTACTCTTAAGTTTGAGGTACAAGCTGCATTTTTTCAACTCAAAACATCCTTGACCTCTGTCCATAGAATTGTACTATATGTGTGTGTGTATATATATATATATATATATAAAATATTTGAACTGATGCAACACATTAAATGTACATTGTACCTAGCATCACTGACATTTTGTCCCAGTTTTCCAGAACCTCCCAATTTTAGCTCTGTATTTGAAAAAATGCCCTCTGTCTCAGGCAAATGGGATAAGAACCAATTTTCAATGGTGTTTTTCATATACTTTATTAGATTTTTCAAACAACTCTAAAGCTTAGACAAAGTAGAGATTATCACCATAATTTTGCAAAATTCTTTACTTTCTAGTTTCACAATTAGCTCTATCATTTTGAGACCTTAATATTTGTGTTTATTCAACTGTCAAAACGAATAAAATGGGCACTTGGCAAAAAAAGTGACCCCTACAGGTCCTCTGCTTGCTGGCCTATTCAAACTCAAGTAAATGCATAGTATCCAGAGATATTAAGCGATTGGCTCAAGGTAATCATTTTAATGTTTGTTGCCTTAATACTACACCCAGCTGCTTCTTTTTTTCTAGTTTCCATGGTTCTTTCAGGTTCCCCATCTAATACATTCTCTCCGAACTCCAGAATTCTTCCCTACTAGTCCCGTAAGCATCAGCCTTCGTAACCTTCATGGTAGCCTCCACAGAGGACTTCCTTTCCAAGTAGTAGAATACCCACCCTAATAGGAAAGGAGTTGGGAGTCCTGAGTCACCTGGCTTTGACATTTACAAGCTTGGAAACTTCAGTGCTGAGGTTTTTGCTCTGGTGTCTCTAATTTCATCAGTTTAACAACTTTAACAAGGAGGGGATAGGACAATATCATCTCACAACATCCTAGCATTGCTTCCTTCTCACATAGGGACATGTGGAAATTAGCAAAATGATTACTAGATTATTATTTTTTAAAAGGACATTTTAATTACTTGGAGAAAGTCCAAGAAGATATAGGTTTAGAAAACTTAGGTTAGATATACAGATAATTGGGAAATATGTACAGATTATTATTAGATCTTGAAAAACACCTACTATACATGTGCAGAAAATGAACGATTCAGAACCCATGAGAACTCTTGCTTCATTTAGGGAAAACTTACTTTTTGTGTTCATGGGAGTCCTGTAGATTCTTGGCTTGTGAAGCTCTATTACAGTTAACTCTGTTATGTGTATGATCTATCATGAAGTGAATGCTGTCATTCCATGAATTGGGCTGAAACTGGAGAGTATGATTCTTATTCTCTCTCTCTCTCTTTTTTTTTTTTTTTTTTGGCTTGTGTGAACTGCCATCAGTGGGGCTTCCCTGGTGGCTCAGACAGTGAAGAATCTGCCTGCAATGTGGGAGAATGGGGTTCAATCCCTGGGTCAGGAAGATCCCCTGGAGAAGGAAATGACAACCCACTCCAGTATTCTTGCCTGGAGAATCCTGTGGACATAGGAGCCTAGTGGACTACAGTACAAAGGGTTGCAAAGAGACAGGCATGACTGAGTGACTAACACTTTCTCTTTTCACTTTGAATGAGTTGAAGTCACTGAGAATTGAGTTAGGGACAGGTTGAAATGAAAATGAGTTAAGTAGCATGCATACACCAGGGTAATTAGTAGCTAAAGTAATACTTACCTGCAAAGTAAACAAAGATAATGAGCAAAGTCGAAGTTACATAAATTAGTTTTTTATGTAATAACTGGGATGCTCCTGAGGTTAGAATGTTAGTTTTGTTTGGTGTGTTTAGTAAGTTACTTCAAAATTTTCATAAAAGCCAGATGAAAATGGCTGAAAGTAACAGCCTACAGGAAGACATAATTAGCAAACACTTTAGATTTTATTTAAAGAGTACTATCCTCCTCTATTCTAAAATATCTGGAATTAATTGATGAGCTCATAGGGTGAGTTGATATAAAGAGTGAGCTCTGTGAGTAAATCATACAAAATAAATTTTGTTCTGTAAAAAGAGCTGACCCCCTCTGTGTAATCAGAGTTCTGCTCCACAGGAACCCCCTCCACTTCCCCACACCTCACTAAAGTCTGATGTTTTTAATGCTTTTTTTAAAGTCTATATTTTAGCCAGAAGGATTTATATCAAAAATAAGCCATCAAGTTGTAGGGAGATGAAGAATGAAGGTCACCACCTTTCTATTTTATCTTTCTATTACTCCCAGCCTAAAACTGGCTCCTGGGGTGGTGCCTATTTCTGTAAGAAATTCTTTTCACTGATCTCTTCTTTGTGGTCCTTATAATAGGCTGCATTCAAGAGCATGTAAGCATCTAATGTGCATGCACTGAAACTTCTTCAAGGGAAAAGAGCCTGGCTTCCGAGGCCTGTGGGCTTCCACTTGACACCAGGGATTCTGAAGTGCCTGCACTCAAAAGAAATCATTCTCTTCCCTGGTGTCCTGATTAAAAAGGGCAATTCACAGCTTATTTTAACAGGCCTCAGACCCTAAACACTGGGCCAGGCTTCTCTCTTCTCTTCACACGTGGTTTATAAAGTATGACTTTGCAATGTTTTATTGTGTCTTCATATACTAGTAAGTAAATGATTAAGTAAATGCAGCCAGATGCTGACAGCATATTAAAAACATGTACTTTGTTTACTTTGTCAATACGTATATGCACACATGCAATGAGAGATTTAGAATACAAACAGATTTCCTTGACAAGTCTGTTTGCTAAACATTAAGGCTAACATGTGTATGTATATATATGTATAAGTTTATGTGTGTGCGTGTGTATGGCTATGGTTCTTTTGGAAAGCTCACTTTAGTTTTTGTTTCATTTTTTTTTCTTTTCTTGACTAATAAATGACTTTTATTTTTAAATAGATGATATATAATACTGTGTTAGCTTCAGGTGTAAAAAGTGGTTCATCTATCTATTATATACATATAACTTTTCCTGGTTATTTTCCATTACAGGTTACCATAGATACTGAACATTGTTCCCTGTGCTGTATTAAATCCAGTTGCTTTTTAATTGTTTACATAGTAGTGTGTATTGGCTAATCCAATACTCCTAATTTATCCCTCTTTGCCCTCCCTTTCTCCTCTGGTAACCATAGTTGGTTTTCTATGTCTGTGACTGTATCTGTTTTATAAATAGATTTACTTGTATAATTTTTTTAGGTTCTATATATAAGTGATATTTCCTTTTTTAATGTTTCTGTGTAGCTCAGCTCATTAAGAACCCAGTCAAGATACATATACTGTGTAAGATTTACCTGTGTCTATGTTTAAAATTCCTCAGTACAAATCCTACTTCTTGAATATCATATTACAGCTCTGCACATGTAAACTGCAGCAGGTACACAGGTACGCTACATGAATTATCTGCTAACTTGCCTTTCATGATTATATTTCCACCTCATTTTATCATCCCATGTCTCTCTTTGAGGCTTTGATTTCTCTGTTGCATGGTATAAAGTCTTCTGTGATTTAAAATTATTTCATCTGATGTCAGAGGAACCCCTCTCAGGTGTGATATTGTGAGCAAGCTGAATGTTTGCTCTTTGTTCTATAACTATGTCTGATGAAACACTTGTCATGGATTTAACAGCATAATAAATTACTAAATTAAAATTCAAAATAACAGTGAAGAGAAATTGCTTCACATGGTTTATCAAATATTATCGTATAATAAAAAATATATTATCTGAGTTTAGATATACAAAAGAAATCTTAAAAATATAAACAGTCAGATGGCTAGGCACTAACATGTCAAATATTTTTACTGGAACATGATTATCACTTTATTTCACATTAACTTCTTTGGTTTTCATGACTTTCTAAAACAGGGAAGACTGATATTTTCATCTTCATTTTGCCTTTAGGGACCCTGAGTCACAGAAGTTATGTTATTTGCCTGGGGTTTCTATAGTTAGAAAGTAGAACAACCGGGAAGAAGGTGTTTAATAGCAATTAACTATTTTTCAAAACCCAATAAATATCTGTTTTGAATAAACTATGTGTTTATCTTTTTCAGACCCGCTGGATTTAAAATTCTTTAGTCATTACAGCCCACTTGTTTTGTACTATTTGACAGATGCATGTGTGGAAATGTTAATTTACAAAGAGCATTTAGATTGGAGTGTCTTATGCACACCTCCTTGGAGAGGGGCTTCTGTCATGGTTTAGGTAGCTTATATTTTCTTCTCTGGGTTCCTTTTCCTTCTTCTCCCTCCTTCATTTGTTCATTATTAAAACATCATATAAGACGTAATTTATTTGAAGTAGAGACCTAGAAGCTACAAACACGAAGGAATGGAAAAAGACATGCATTCTAATGGGAAAGCCAAGTAAATTTACTATGACTATTGAATGTGCATAGCAAAAAAATGTGGATAGTTGGGCATGTATTGAAATTAAATGTGGTGTGTAAGACTGTGAATATTGTGGGTAATATTATACATCTTTCATTTTGTGTTTTTGATGAGTGCTTATAAACTGAATTACATGTAGTGTCTATCAGTTTTATGTTATCTCATTGTACTTCATCCATTTCAGTCAGAAATAGAAGATACCTAGGTGAAGATTAAATTCAGATTGTTTAAGTAAGAAAAAAGAAAACCTCCACCTCCCCCCAATTTTTCTAACTTAAATTAAGATTGAAAAGAAAATATGATATATTTTTTCTTTCTTGCCAGAAGTATAATAACATCAGAAAGCTATTTTTATAGGAATGAAATTCACATAAACTAAGATTTTTGAGACCTTGTAAATTAAAGACTATATTCTATTTGTGGTGTTGTTTTTTGTTTCTTTTATTTGTTTGATTTTTTTTAAATTGGAGGATAATTGCTTTACAACATTGTGTTGGTTTCTGCCATATATCAACATGAATCAACCATAAGTATACATATGTCCTCTCCTTCTAGAACTTCCCTCCAAATTCCCACCCAATCACACCCCTCTAGGTTGTCACAGAGAACCGGTTTTGAGCCCCCTGTGTCATATGGCAAATATCCACTGGCTATCTAATTTTACATACGGTTAAGTCCATGAATCAAGGCAAATTGGAAGTGGTCAAACAGGAGTTGGCAGGAGTGAACACTGACATTTTAGGAATTGGAGAACTAAAATGGACTGGAATGGGTGAATTTAACTCAGATAACCATTATACCTACTACTGTTGGCAAGAATCCCATAGAAAAAATGGAGTAGCCGTCATAGTCCACAGAAGAGTCTGAAATGCAGTACTTGGATGCAGTCTCAAAAACAGAATGATCTCTGCTTGTTTTCAAGGCAAACCATTCAATAACACAGTAATCCAAGTCTAAGCCCTGACCAGTAATGCTGAAGAAGCTGAAGCTGAATGGTTCTATGAAGACCTACAAGACTTTCTAGAGCTTACACCCCAAAAAAGATGTCCTTTTCATTATAGGGGACTGGAAGGCAGAAGTAGGAAGTCAAGAAACACCTGGAGTAACAGGCAAATTTGGCCTTAGAGTACAGAATGAAGCAGGGCAAAGGCTAATAGAGTTTTGCCAAGAGAACACACTGGTCATAGCAAACACCCTCTTCCAACAATACAAGAGAAGACTCTACACATGGACATCAGCAGATAGTCAATACCAAGATCAGATTGATTATATTCTTTGCAGCCAATGATGGAGAAACTCTATGCAGTCAGCGAAAACAAGACTGGGAGCTGACTGTGGCTCAGACCATGAAATCTTTATTGCCAAATTCAGAATTAAATAGAAGAAAGTAGGGAAAATCACTAGACCATTCAGGTATGACCTAAATCAAATCCCTTACGATTATACAGTGGAAGTGACAAGTAGATTCAAGAGATTAGATCTGATAGACAGAGTGCCTGAAGAACTATGGATGGAGATTCATGACATTGTATGGGAGGCAGTGATCAAGATCATTCCCAAGAAAAAGAAATGTAAAAAGGTAAAATGGTTGTCTGAGGAGGCCTTACAAATAGCTATAAAGAGAAGAGAAGTGAAAGGCAAAGGAGAAAAGCAAAGCTATACCCATTTGAATGCAGAGTTCCAAAGAATAGAGAGGAGAAATAAGAAAGCCTTCCTCAGTGATCAATGCAAAGAAATAGAGAAAAACAATAGAAGACTAGAGATCTCTTGAAAAAAATTAGAGAAACCAAGGGAACATTTCACTCAAACATGGGCACAATAAAGGACAGAAATGGTATGGACCTAACAGAAGCAGAAGATACTAAGAAGAAGTGGCAAGAATACACAGAACAACTATCCAGAAAAAGATCTTCACGACACAGATAATCACAGTGGTGTGATCACTCACCTAGAGCCAGACATCCTGGAATGTGAAGTCAAGTGGGCCTTAGGAAGCATCATTACCAACAAAGCTGGTGGGGGTGATGGAATTTCAGTTGAGCTCTTTCAATTCCTAAAAAATGGTGCTGTGAAAGTGCTGCACTAAATATGCCAGCAAATTTGGAAAACTCAGCAGTGGCCACAAGACTGGAAAAGGTCAGTTTTCATTCCAATCCCAAAGAAAGGCAATGCCAAAGAATGCTCAAACTACCACACAATCACCCTCATCTCACACGCTAGCAAAGTAATGCTCAAAATTCTCCAAGCCAGGCTTCAACAGTACATGAACCATGAACTTCCAGATGCTCTAGCTGGATTTAGAAAAGGCAGAGGAACCAGAGATCAAATTGCCAACATCCATTGGATCATTGAAAAAGCAAGAGTTCCAGAAAAACATCTATTTCTGCTTTATTGACTATGCCAAAGTCTTTCACTGTGTGAATCACACTAAACTGAGGAAAATTCTTAAAGAGATGGGAATATCAGACCATCTGACATGCTCCTGAGAAATATGTATGCAGGTGAAGAAGCAATAGTTAGAACTGGACAGGGAACAACAGACTGGTTTCAAGTTGGGAAAGGAGTATGTCAAGCCTGTATATTGTCACCCTGCTTACTTAACTTACATGCATAATACATCATGAGAAATGCTGGACTGGATGAAGTATAAGCTGGAATAAAGATTGCCAGGAGAAATATCAATAACTTCAGATATACAGATGACACCACACTTATGGCAGACAGCAAAGAAGAACTAAAGAGCCTCTTGATGAAAGTGAGAGTGAAAAAGTTGGCTTAAAACTCAACATTCAGAAAACTAAGATCATGGCATCCAGTTCCATCACTTCATGGAAAATAGATGGGGAAATAATGGAAACAGTGGCAGACTTTATTTTGGGGCACTCCAAAATCACTGCAGATGTTGACTGTAGCCATGAAATTAAAAGATCCTTATTCCTTGGAGGAAAGGTATGACCAACCTAGACAACATATTAAAAATCAGACATTACTTTGCCAAGAAAAGTCTATCTATTCAAAGCTATTGTTTATCCAGTAGTTATGTATGGATGTGAGATTTGGACTATAGAGAAAGCTGAGCAGTGAAGAATTGATGGTTTTGTACTTTTTGTACTGTGGTGTTGGAGAAGACTCTTGAGAGTCCCTTGGACAGCAAGGAGATCCAACCAGTCCATCCTAAAGGAAAGCAGTCCTGAATATTCATTGGAAGGACTGATGCTGAAGCTGAAACTCCAATACTGGCCACCTGATGTGAAGAACTGACTCATTGGGAAAGACCGTGATGCTGGGAAAGATTGAAGGCTGGAGGAAAAGGGGACGACAGAATGAGATAATTGGATGCCATCACCAACTCAATGGATTTGAGTTTGAGTAAACTCCAGAAGTTGGTTATGGATAGGGAAGCCTGGCATGCTGCAGTCCATGGAGTTGCAAAGACTCAGACACAATTGAGTAATTGAATTGAACTGAACTGAATTTAGAAAGACTGTATTCTTTACTAGTCCATGGTCGTTTACTCAATTTTGTTCAACTCTTTGTTATCCCATGGACTGTAGCCTGACAATCTCCTCTCTCCATGTGATTGTCCAGGCAAGCATACTGGAGGGGCTTGTCATTTCTTCCTCTGGGGGATCTTCCCAACCCAGGGATAAAATCCATCACCCATGTCTCCTGCATTGCTGGCAAATTCTTTATACTGTGCCACCTTGGAAGTTACTAGGAAATACTCCAGATCAATTTTCATCATGACTATAAATAACACTACTTTTTATATCCAGATAATGTGATATATAACAATTATAAGCAGTTGTTTTATGAAGCACCTTACACCATAATTTTGAGGAAGATGTTTAAAAGCTTGCAATAAGAACAAGAATCAATTGGAGATAAAATATATACTTTCAATTTAAAAAGAGAACTATTGTATATTATGGCTATTCTTTTGATGTATTTGCCTGATGTTTTGTGTAACATAATACACTTTGGTTGGCTTATCAAAGAAATGTATATGAATGCATAACAGGTCACAGATGAAAATTCATGGTCACTCTCTAAAGTTATGGTTTTCAGGCTATCAATGGAACTTTAAAGTTATTGTTTAAATAATTTTTTAAATACAGAAATCATCATTAACCTTGTGTGAGATTCTTATGAATATGAGAAAACATGGATATTGAAGGCAATACAGGTATACTTGTTTTATGTTTTTAATAAGTATCTCTAAAAAAGCCTATTTTCCCCAGTTTGAATTTGATATAATAATATATTAATAAAATTCTCATTTTCTTTTTTGTTTGTTTTTTATCAAAAATAAAATTTGACAGGGAACAGATACCAAGATCAACATAAATACCCATGACTACCAATTTCTTTGCTTAATTATGTAAAAAAAATTATTTAAAAATCCACATAAGAAAACCTAATTGGGACATATGTTAAATATTGATTTTTTTAAAACATAGTATCAGTACACAATCCAGATACAGATTAGTAGGTGCTCAGCTTATGATTTGGCCTTTATATTTTTATAGGTGTGTTCCTTTTCATTTAAAGAAACAGGAGAATTTACAGTATATCAGCCTTTCTCTCTTTTTGTTATTTCCTAGAGATTACACTGCATAATGCAAGTAATTTTAGCCACATCTTTATCAGATTTAGTCTAGAGATGGGAAACTTACCCCTGATTGATTTAAATAAATATTTGATTGGAAAGATCACATTAAAATTTTAGATTGTTATTTAACATATCAATATTAATTTTAAACACTTTATACATCTATGAATAAGGAAATCAAATTTTAGAGATGATTAAAACTTACTCCAAATTATACATTTAGGCAGTGGCTGAAAAAAAAGATTTATATCATATATTTCATTTCTAAGACAAGTGATTGTTCCTAGCTTCCACACTCACTTTTGCCTCTGATCTCTCCATTTCTGACCAGATAAGAAAAAGCCACTTTGTGCCAGGTTGTTAACAATATATACACTCCCCATTGCCTTGTATGTAGAACAAATTCTGCCATGGGCCGTCATATACACTAATAAGGTCAGTGAAAACAATGCCTTTGAATATTGAGCCAGTTTTATACCAGACACCAATCTTGTGGCAGGCATGCAGAAATTGTTTTTAAATTTATTTTACATTCTTATTCAAAAGCATTTTCAAATCAAACATCCTTCAGACGTCCTTTAACTATTTTGCTAGGGCTTACGAAAAATGCAAAGCAATACACTTTCAGGTGTACACTGTACAGTATAATTTGCATACAAATGCATTTTTACTGAAAAAGATCAGGGCAGGGTTTTAAATGTGTTTCTGCATTGAACTTTTAGGCATTGTGTAAAGTTGAACATAATATAAAATTTGGAATTCTCTCTTAACGTTAGTGGAATTCTCTCTAGTCCTACACATTCCATAAGGGATAAGTTGATATTTTGCAGGTAGCAAGGTACTAATTCACTGAAGCTGCTGCAGAAAGAAAGAGTCATACACATCAAACAACATTAATGAATTGGATCACTTAATATATTTTCATACTTGGGCTTCATTAAGAACTTTCAACCCTAAATATTATCTGTAATGGATATTTATAGCTGGGGATCTTGATGGAATAAGGGCTGGATTTTTCTCAATGCCATATAAGACATTAGTAATAAAACTTAAGGCTGATTACAGGTTTTAGTGTTTCCAGTGTAATTAACTGTATCAATGCACTAAAATGATATAAAAGATAACAAGAAAATAATATTATCCAGGAATCTGAGAAGAAATGTACATGGAACTCTCTTTAGAATATTAGAGAAGCCAGATAACCAAGAGGAAATACAATAGCTAAAGAAGATAATTAAGTTAAGATAATTTCAGCATCAGTAAAGCTGCTAAGAGAAATAAAGATAATTAAAAAACATTTTATGAATTTAGAAATGATACAGTAAAAATTTGTGTCTGCCATTCTGTCAGATTAGTACATAAATCTGAAAAAGTAGAAAGGTTAACTGTAGAATTGAAAAGGTGAAGATAAATTGGATACAGATTAGAAGGAAATGGGTAAAGCGGTATTTAAGAAAGACACCTTGAAGTTGCATTGTTTATTTATTCACATATATCATCATATTTGATACATTCAGATAATCCTTCTTGAGGAAATAAGGTCTCCCCTAAGAAATTTCCTAAGATGACCCTCCTTTGGGTTTGAGGCCAATATTCATACTCTCTATGTGGCTTGAATAAAACCAAGTCAAATATTAAGATGTTGAACATGTCTGTGACCTGGGAGATAGAACGAAAGAACTGACAAAGCTTGTGTCTCACAGAGAAAATACGATGAGAGGTAAGATAATGAGAGATTCAGAATCAAGGTGATTAAAGTAAAGCAAGTATTCATCTGATAAGACCTCTGAAAGAGACTTAGCAGAGAGGGTTATGAGATAGAGTAGTAGGCACTATTTGAAAGTGTAACAACAGACAGAATTTTCCAGAACTGAAGAGAGGTATGAATTCTCAGTCTTCAAAAGCCCAACAGAGTCTAAACAAAATAAATAGCTTGAAAGCTATACTTATGAATCCTGTGGTAAAAGTGAAGGACATGTAAGAAAAAGAAACAATGTGAACATCAAGAAGAAAAGACAAATTCCCAAGGAGGGAGTGGAAATTAGACTGAGAGCTGACTTCTCGTCAGCAACAATATGAATCAGAAAATAATGGAATAGTATCTCCAATCCTGAGGAATAAATAACTTGAATCATGTGCCCGGCAAAGCCACCAAGAAAAAGGTTGAAATAGAGATTTTTCTTTTGTCTCATAAGTATTGAGAGAATATACAATCAAGATATTCTTTTTTAAGGACCTTTCAAAAACTCTCATAAAAGAAAAGATTTTCCAGGGCAGTGTAAGACAAAAGAAGAAACATATAAATCTAAAAAATATTAACTTTATAAAATCATAACATCATAACCTAGTGTTAAAGCAAGATGGAACACTGGAAAAGGTATAATCTGGGAATGAGCACAATAAAATGTATTTTTCAGCAGGTTGATAAAGCAGAGTAAAGTCACAGTAAAGACTATGTTACATTATGTGTGTACTCAGTCACTTCAGGCATGTCCAACTCTTTGTGACCCTATGGACCGAAAACAATCAGGCTCCTCTGACCACAGGAGTCTCCAGGCAAGAATACTGAAGTGGATTGCCATGCCCTTCCCCAGGGAATCTTCCTAATCCCAGATCGAACCCAGGCCTGCTGCGTTGCAAGGAATTGCAGGGAAGCCCTTGTGGCACTATATGGTCCACTAAATTTCAAAGATGACCATTCAGTTCAGTTCAGTTGCCCAGTCATGTCAGATTCTTTGCAACCCCGTGGACTGCAGAATGCCAGGCTTCCCTGTCCATCACCAGTTCCTGGAATTTGCTCAAACTCATGCCCGTCTAGTCAGTGATGCCATCCAATAATCTTATCCTCTGACGTCTCCTTCTCCTCCTGCCTTCAATCTTTCCCAGTATCAGGGTCTTTTCCAGAAAGTCAGTTCTTCACATCAGGTGGCCAAAGTATTGAAGCTTCAGCATCAGTCCTTCCAATGAATATTCAGGACTCATTTCCTTTAGAATTGACTGGTTTGATCTCCTTGCTGTCCAAGGGACTCTCAAGAATCTTGCAGTCCAAGGGACTCTCATGATGATCATTAAATGATTAGAAATAGGTGTTTGCTTAAGGTAAGCAGAAGAGGAAAAATTGAAGGGGATCAATCACAATATTAGAGAAAACCATAGAAATATATATATATACACACTCCAGTATTCTTGCTTGGAGAATCCCATGGACAAAGGAGCCTGGTGGGCTACAGTCCATGGGGTTGCAAAGAGTCGGACACTACTGAGCAACTAACACACACACACACATATATATACACACATGAAAAAATGTCAGTATTTTAGTATGTATATATGTACTAGACTCTTAAATACATTCAGAACTGACTTTAAAATTTTAGTCTCATAGTGTTTAAAAAAAACGTAAGGATGGATCATTAGCTTGTAGAAGGTTTGGAATTATTTTTTAAAAATGTATACTTCTTTTAAAAAGCATTTCTGGAAAAATGGATATAAGTTTCAACTCAACAGGGAGAATAACCATTGTGCAATGTGTGCATTTAACATTGTGGATAGAGAGGTTGACAAATATAGACATATAGATATGCCTTCACCAGTATTTTGAGAAGAAATAAAGAAAGATTGTAATGCACTTCTTCTATTAGTTGATATATATTAAGAAAATGAAAATAGTAAAGGAATAAAATTTTTACATGGCACAATTAAAAAGTTTGATTTCATGTACACTGATAGAATCCCTCATACAAGAAAGGGAAAATACACTATTTTTTTTTTCAAGCACACTTAGTAAAACATAAGGATGGAAAATTAGCTGGTAGAAAGTTTGGAATTATTTTAAAAATGTGTATACTTCATTTAAAAAGCATTTCTGGAAAAATAGATACAAGTTTCAACTCAACGGGGAGACATAACCATTGTGCGTTGTGTACCTCTAACATTGTAGATAGAGAGATTGACAAATGTTCTAAAAATTAACGGGGTACTATGTAATGAAAAAATCAAAGAACTGGAATAGTATAAAACAGTCTGATTCTAATGCTCTAAAGTTGGAAACCAATATTGAAAGTTTACATTAAAATACTATATATTTAGAAATTTATTAAAAAACACATTTTCAATTGACTCATTTGCCAAAGAATAAATCATAACATAAACTAGAAAATAGTTATGAATAATAATTAAATAAAATATAAATTATAAATTTATAAAATATAAATTATATGGTTAAAAAGCATAATGCTCTAAATGCTTCTATTTGAAAAAGAAGAGAAGATACACATTTTTAAGCTAAGTGTTTACCTTATGAAATCAGAAAAAGAAAACCAGAATGAACACTAATGAAGAAAAGGGGACTAAAAATAAGAGCAATTAATAAAATAAAAAAATTACAGAAGATTAATGAAGGTACACCATTGCTCTTTGAGAAGATTAATATAATTGACAATACTTTGGCAAGATTTATCCAAGTAATATATAGAAAAAATTCAAATGATATTAGAATCAAAGCAGGTATATAACTACAATTGTTGGAGAAATTTACAAAGAGAATTTAACAATTTTTTGAATAAATTCATCCAAAAGATTTGAAAGCTTAGTCAAAACACATTTCTAGAAAAATACAAATTGCCAAAATGGAATCAAGAAATAATACAAAAAATTGAATTGTTCTCTAATTGTTAAGGAATTGAATCAATGATAAAGAATCTTTCCACAGACATTATAACAGGCACAGACAGTTTTACAGAAGTCAACTGAAAATTCAAGGCAGACCTAATTTGATAGAAGGAAAATTCATGCAGTGAACAAAAAAGGAAGGAATACTCGATCACTCTATTAATGTAACTCTTTCAGCCTACTTCCAAACCAGGAAATGCCAGTAAGAGGGGGAAAATAAAAACTAAACAAACAGGTCAGTTTCACTCATCAAAAGCAGAAGCCAACATTCTGAAACAAACTAAATAATACTTTTAAAGGAAACCATTGTGTACAAATGTACAAGGGATATAGTACTGGTTCAACTTTACAAAATCTATTGTTTATTCATAATATTAACAGGTTCAAGAATAAAAAACAGTTAAACTCCTCAATAGATATGGAGGGAAAATAATGATAAAACTTCTTGCAGAGTAGGAATAGAGGAAAACTTCCATAGTCCAAATAATCTATGCAGACCTACAACAAATATCATATATCAGTGAACTGTTAGAAATATTTAGGCATTGTGTATGGCTGCTTTCATCCCTCAGTGACAAAGTTGGATAATTGCTAGAGACCGTATGACCTTAGAGTCTTAAAATGTTTTCTATCTGGTCCTTTGCAGAAAAAAAAAAAATTGCCAACTCCTGGTTTAGAGTCTAAAATTATTAAATTGAATAAAGCAGTTTATCAACTTTATAAAAATATCAATAAAGTACATTAAATTATATTTATAATAAGAATTTAAACATATTTATATACATATATTTATACACAAAACATATTTTATAAATATAAAGTAATAGAATTGCAGGAATCTCATTTTGAAGAGTATTATTGAAAAATAATGAAAGAATTTAAGGAAGATTAAATAGATGGAGAGAGAGAGACACTACACTCATAGGTAGAAATACCTGACGTTGGAAAGACTGTTACCAAACCAAACTTGGATCTGCTCACCTGATGCACTGCAAAGCCAAATTACTGACACAAGATTGTGATGAAGGGAAGTACAGTGTTTATTACAAGGTGCCCATTGTGGGGCCAAGCAAGAAGAGGCACCTCATGCTCAGAAGACCTGGACTCCCAGATGGGTAAGAGTTTTTAAAGGTAAGGCGAGGGAGAGGGTGGCAGGTGCCTGACCAACTCATGCTCAATTCTCTGATTGGTTTATGCCGAGGTAGCCAGGGGTACTCGAGGAATCTCAATCATCATCCTTCTGGTTTCAACCTGTTTCAGGTCGACATGCTGATGGTCAGCATGCAGTTAACTTCCTCCCACTTCTGGGGGTTTTAGTGTCTGCAAAACAATTGAAGGATATGGCTGAGTATATTATCTATAGCACTTGAGGAGGAACTACAGTTTCTACTTTGTTTTATGTCTAAATTAATAGTATTTTGTCTTTCTTGATTGTTTTCCATTGTTTCTGTATTTTCACTTCTCTGATTTCATTTAATATTTGGAATTCAGGGAAGGCCTAGTAGGACAAGCTTTTCTATAATCAAGCATAGGGGACATTAGGGAAAGGACTGGGTAAGGGAGGTTCCCTGGGAAATACATATATACACTATGTTTAATATATATATTTATAAATATTATATGTAACATATATAAATGTGCATATCTTTGTAAATTAATACAGATTATATTCTATACATGTTATATATGGATTATAACCTATACATAATTACGTATACTCTGTAAAAAAAAAAAAAGGAAAGGATTAAGAAAATTTACCACTTCTGAGGAAGAAGAAAAAGATTGGGAGGTGTTTTTCTGTCAGATGACACATCCTAAAGTAGCAATATTTTAATCAGAATACTGTTGAGGCAGTGATAGGAGAACAGATGAACAGAACAGAAAAAGTAACTCAGACACATATAAATACGCTAATGTGAACTACAATAAATGTGACATTAAGCGTTTATCAAGTGGCACATATATACCATGGAATACTACTCATCCATTAAAAAGAGTGAATCTGAGTCAGTTCTAGTGATGTGGATGAACCTAAAGCCTGTTATACAAAGTGAAGTAACTCAAAAGGAGAAAAACAAATATTGTCCTTGGAAGGAAAGTTATGACCAACCTAGATAGCATATTAAAAAGCAGAGGCATTACTTTGCCAACAAAGGTCCGTCTAGTCAAGGCTATGGTTTTTCCAGTGGTCATGTATGGATGTGAGAGTTGGGCTGTGAAGAAAGCTGAGCACTGAAGAATTGATGCTTTTGAACTGTGGTGTTAGAGAAGACTCTTGAGAGTCCCTTGGACTGCAAGGAGATCCAACCAGTCCATCCTAAAGGAGACCAGTCCTGGGTGTTCATTGGAAGGACTGATGTTAAAACTGAAACTCCAATACTTTGGTCACCTCATGCGAAGAGCTGACTCATTGGAAAAGACTCTGATGCTGGGAGGGATTGCGGGCAGGAGGAGAAGGGGATGACAGAGGATGAAGTGGCTGGATGACATCACTGACACAATGGACATGGGTTTGGGTGGACTCTGGGAGTTGGTGATGGACAGGGAGGCCTGGTGTGTTGCAATTCATGAGGTTGCAAAAAGTTGGACACGACTGAGTGACTGAACTGAACTGAACTGAATACATGCAGGGAATCTAGAAAAAATTGTTTTGTTGAACTTATTTGCAGAGAAGGAGTGGAGAAGCAGACGTAGAGAACAGACTTGTGGCTACAGTGGGGGAAGGAGGGAATGTGATGAAGAAAGGAGCATAGACATAAATGAGCTATCACGTGGCCATGCTAACTAGCTGGTGAGAAGTTGCTGTGTAACACAAGGAGCCCAGCCTGGCATTCTGTGATGACCTAGAAGGGTAGGGTGGGGAATAAGAGTAGGGTAGGGAGGGAGGCTCTGGAGGGAGGGCATTATTAATTATTATTCTCATGGCTGATTTGCATTTTTATACAGCAGAAAGCAACACAACATTGTAAAGCAATTTCCCTCCAATTAAGAATAAAAAAGAAAGTGTATTAAAGAGTAAAAAGAATACTTGCTATGAACACACTCTCCTTTCTTGCTGGATGGGAAATGCAGAAGCTGCTTTTGACCCCGAGAAGGACTTCACTCCCAGAGGTTGGCAAAACTGCTCACTGCAGTTGACCCAGATGACCTTGTAGAGTGGAGCCCACCACTTGTCCTAACTGCTCACCTACCTTTGAAATCAGATAGGAGGGAGTGAAAACTCTTTCATCTTATTTAAACCAGTATATTCAGGACTATTTGTTAAGAGTAGCTTGTTGCTGCTGCTGCTGCTAAATCGCTTCAGTCCTGTCCGACTCTGTGCGACCCCATAGACGGCAGCTCACCAGGCTCTGCTGTCCCCGGGATTCTCCAGGCAAGAACACTGGAGTGGGTTGCCATTTCCTTCTCCAATGCATGAAAATGAAAAGTGAAAGTGAAGTCACTGAGTCATGTCCAACTCTCAGCGACCCCATGGACTGCAGCCTACCAGGTTGCTCTGTCCATGGGATTTTCCAGGCAAGAGTACTGGAGTGGGGTGCCAACTTTATTTATACATGGCCTTTGGAAATCCTAGACCAATGGTTATTTTACATTTAAATGCAAAAAAATGTTTACTCAGAAACATACACAAGTGATCAGTTATGCAATCAATATCTAAAATCAACTAAGTAAAAATTATTGGAAAATATAAAACTAAAGTAGGAAATTATTTCATTAAAAATACAAAGTACATAAAGTATAAAGGAAAAAAGTTGCTATGTCTGAGTGCACTAGAGTTAAGAATATCTGTTTAGCAAAAATGCACTTCATAAAAATTGTGAAAGGTCAAATCATGACCATAGAAGGGTTATTTCCTGCAATTACTAACAGTGTGTTATTGTTGTCCAAAATATGTGAAAACCACCCCAAACTAATGAAAAAACAAAAGAAATTCCAATAGGAAAATAATCCCAACAAAGGGAGCAAACATGGCAAATAAATGTGTAAATAATGTGCTAAATCTATTAGTTATTTAATACAAATAAAAATTACCATAAGGGTCACTTTACATCTTCCAGATTGGCAAAACTTTTAAAGGTGAAAATAACAGCTCAGAAGCTTTTATTCTTCATTGTTTTGAATAAGAATTCACACAATCATTGCAATCTGGTGGTTTCATTCCTAAACAGACATCTTAGTGAAACTCCCGAGTGCACTAGGGAATGTGCACAAGAATATTTAAAAACAGCAGTGCATTTAGCAACAGATTCCTAGAGTCAGGATAACTAAATGAACCACCTATTAGAATAAATCTCCAAAGCCAAATGCTGAGTAATAAGCACACGAGAGTATATACAATATGTTTCCTTGACTAAAATATTCAAACACACAAGACTTAAACCTAGTCACGTTTAAGAATACATATGCATGTCATAAAACTCTGAGGAAAATCAAAGTAATGGTCAGTTCTAAATTTAGTTCATTTTTCACTTCCTGGGCAGAGGAGGAGGATATTGTTGATGATGTTTTCTTACTCACCAAGAGTGATGAAAAGATGCTTATTAAGTGTGCTATTTTCATCTATACATACAGGTTAGCCATCTTCTTTGGTATAAATGACAACACTTCATAACACATAGTTCTAAAATATTTTTGAACAAATTAGACAAATGATAAATAAAGAGCATGTTCCTATGGAAGGTGAAGGTTAAAGGTTTTATTCTTATATGAATACAGGTCCATGCTTAATATGACAGACTAACTACTATAAATTCACTTACAAACCCTCCGCTAAAGCTCTGACCCACCCCCACCTCCCACCTACACATATGATCACTAACAATTTTTTTGATAGCTGAAAGCTCTAGATTTTACATAGAGTAGGCTAAAAAAGAAGAAAAACAAATACCACCACATACTATTTGTAATTCTTTGTTTTTCAGAGTCACATTGGAAAATGTGCTGTATCCATTAACCTTTTTGCAAAGAGCAGAAGGTAAGCTAGTTAACATTTGACAGCTTCGCAGTCTATCGACTTCTAATGAAAAATGCACTGCTACCTTTATTTTCTAGATACCTGTCAGTTGCAGAGAGTTTGTTACAAGGAGAGCCATTACTAGCACTGTGTTTTACTTCCCCAATCCCCCATATTCTGTCAGTAAATATAAACTGAGGGAGATCTTGACTTACTACCCTCTGCATTTTAATTTTCTCACCCAGTAACCTCATATTGACCAGTTGCTCGTTAATGGTTTAGTCTGTGCCTAATAAATGAATTTTGCAGATCTTGGAAGTAGTGCCTGATAGCAATCATGTAGGATAGTCCAGAGTTAACTATTTTCCTATAACACGAAGCAAGAAGTGGCTAATGGAAACAACACAATCTTCTCTGGCCTTGGAAATTGTCCAGCATGTTCCCTTAATCATAGAATAATTAAAAATGATGATGGTATCATGGAATATTTGTGCAAGCAACAACAAAGATGCAGGTGCAGTAATAATAATACAGCGACAGAGTCCCAAAAGGAAATAGGTGAGAGCATTTTCCAGCCTAGAGTAACATCAGTCAGTAAATGGATGTCCTTCCTGGCATATAATTAATAGCCTGGGATTTCACTCAGTAATTGGCTATTACATAAGACTTCACCATTTACTGATAGGTAATTCAGAAGTCCCTAAAGTTCTTTTTCAGTCCTCTATAAATGCAGGCAATAGAGCATGTACTCTTTCTCAATCCCCTCCTTTTTTAAAGCTGTCCATACATATCTGAATATTTCTTAGTGTTTGTATCAGTTTGGATAATTTCAATGTCAGGTAACAGAGGAGCGGGGTATTGTTGATAATCTCTTTCTTACCAGGAGTGATGAGAAGCTGCTTATTAAGTGTGCTATTTCTCTCATATAGTAAGTCCTCAAGTGAGTTTCCAAGGTTAGTTAATTCTACAGTTGAACAATGTCAAGGGGCCAGATTTTTCCATTTTGACCCATCATCCTAAGCCTTGCAACCTTTGTTTTGATAGTTGTCCCCTCCTAGACATGCTGCTGCTGCTGCTGCTAAGTCGCTTCAGTCGTATTCGACTCTGTGCGACCCCATAGATGGCAGCCCACCAGGCTCCCCCATCCCTGGGATTCTCCAGGCAAGAACACTGGAGTGGGTTGCCATTTCCTTCTCCAATGCATGAAAATGAAAAGTGAAAGTGAAGTTGCTCAGTTGTGTCCGACTCTTAGCGACCCCATGGACTGCAGCCTACCAGACTCCTCCATCCATGGGATTTTCCAGGCAAGAGTATTGGAGTGGGTTGCCATTGCCTTCTCCGTCCTAGACATGAGGAACCCACATATGTATAATAATTACCTGACACTTATTTTAAAATTCTCAGATTTGAGATATAAATGATTCATAACATTGTGTAAATTTAAGGTGTACAATGTAATATCCTGATACATGTATATATTGTGAAAAGATAACCATGAGAAGCTTAGTTAACACACTCATCAACCAACATAGTATGACATTTTCTTTCTTTTTTTTCAATATGGCAAGAGCTCTTAAGATTTACTCTCTCAGAAACTTTCAAGTATACAATATGTTATTGTTAACTATAGTCATCATGTTGTTCATTACATCCCCAGGACTTATTCATCTTACAGCTATAAGTTTGTATCCTTTGACTTCCTCCATACATTTGCCTCTGCTTCCCCTGGAAAACACCAATTTGCTCTCTGTTTCTATGAGCTCCCCGCCTTTTATGATTTCATGTATGAGTAAGATTGTTCACTATTTGTCTTTCTCTGACTGTTTTATTTCACTTAGCACAATGTTCTCAAGTTCCATCCACATTCTCACAAACAGCAGGATTTTCTTCTTTTTACAGCTAAATAATATTCCATTGTCTATATATGTGTATGTGTATGTGTCCATGTCTTGGCTACTGTTGAGAATGTTACAGTAAATATGGAGTGCAGATATCTCTTCCAGATAGTAACTTTATTTCTTTCAAATAAATACCCTGAAGTAGAACTGCTGAATGATATAGTAAATCTATTTTCAAGTTTTTGAGAAAATTTTATACTGTTTTCCATAGTGGTTTTACTAATTTACAATCCCAACAGGCATGTAAAAAATTTCCCTTTAACCCACATCCTCCACAGCTCTTGTTATCTCTTATATTTGTTATGTTAACCATCATAATGTGAAGTTACAACTCACTGTAATTTTGATTTGCATTTCCTGATCAGTTGTAATGTGAACATTTTTGCATCTATCTGTTTGCCATTTGAGTATCTTCTTTGAAAAAAAAAAAATGTCTATTCAGGTCCTTTGCCCATATTTGGTTGGACCTTTTGTGGTGACTCCAGCTTTGTTCTTCTCTTTTAGAATACTTTGGCTACTTGGAGTCTTTTCTGGTTCCAAAAATTTTTGGAATTTTTCTATTTCTTTAAAAATGCCACTGGAATCTTAATAAAGATTACATTGAATCTATAGATTATTTTGAGTAGTATGGACATACAACTCGAACTCCAGTGGAATCTCTCTCATTTCTCATGATTGGGTCACAACCATTTGTACACAGATCACCGACAATATATGTAGATTTGCTCATACTAATTAAGATTTACTAACCTGCTACTGAACTGAACTGAACTGAGCTTAACCTGCTATCAGCCATGCAGGAATGCAGCCTTCACTGAAAAGCAAGATTTTTTTTATGTAACAAACTCATCATCCTGTTGGGCAGATGGCTATTATGTTGGCAACCAAGAGTGTCTGCCGTAGAAATGGAAAAGGCCGTTAGAAATTTCCATGCAGTGCCTTCACCTAAATCTATATAAAATCCAAATTATCTTTGCTCATTTGACTCTTACATAGATTCTTTTCTTAATGATCCACAAGAGAAAGCTCATTATAATTTTTAAATAATGTCCTAGTCTCTAAGTCCTTCAGTAAAATGATTTTTTCTTCTAATACCTCATTCTTAAGCAGAAGAATGTTTTAGTTAGAGATTGCTTCTAAAAGATCCAAATAAAAGAAAAGAAGCCAATATCTAGGCACTTTGTAGTACTTCTCAGGGGAGATATTTAGACTTCTGATTGAAGAAAGAACATAAAGCAAAACGAAATCATAGCTTGTTTTTTTTTTTTTTTCCCCAGCTCATTTGGTGAAAAGGAATCCAATAGGAATCGAGAAAGAAAGATCAAAAATAAATTTGACTTTATCTATTCATACTTCTTACCTCATCATGCTCTTAAATGAAATATATATACTGTTACTGTGGGGGTTCAAGATAGAGAAAATTTGTGACAAAGAACTTGCTAAGTTTTCAGAAATAATTTTCTGTATTGTGATAAGCATTTTGCAAGCAGCTTGTTCAGAGTCTAAGTGGCTCAAAATATGTATAAATGAGAAGAAATATGAGAAAAGTAAGCCAATATGTATAGATTATAGATTACCTACTGCATTTTATATACATTTTGAAGTGTTTTCTGCCTACCAGACTTAACAAAATGCACAATTGCTTCCACGTTTTCTTTTGAGAAACTGTTGATCAGAGAAATGATGTGATTGGCTCTATTGCTCACAGGGACTGTGTATGATTGAGTTGGGAACGAAATAGACATGTCTCTGTCACACAGTGTGTAATTGTACCAGACACAGATGGTCCTAGCTCTCTGCCTTAACCTCATCAAATATGTCTAGGGAATGAGGTGAAATAAGTGAAAATACTTAAAAAAACTCTACTTTGGGTATACAAATATTGGTTTCTTATTGTTGTTTGGTTGCCAAGTTGTGTCCGAGTCTTTTATGACCCCATAAATGGTAGCCTGGCAGGCTTCTTTGTCCATGGGATTTTCCAAGCAAGAATATTGGAGTGGGTTGTCATTTCTTTCTCTAAAAAAATAGTTATGTCTATGCATTAAGTAATGGGAATGGTGGAGAAATGGAAAATTTTAAGTATTTTGTGAAAGAGGTCTTTATGTAGAGCCCTTGGAATCAAATATCTGTTCTCCTGAATTGTTGGAAAGAGTGTGAAATCAAAGGGCAAATATAAGTTTAATTAAATATAGACATTTCCTACACCTTAAAACACACTTTTAAAAGTGTGTCCATAGTTATAAAACAAACACTCTTGCAATGAAATGCATACTTTTTGATGAGTACTTCAAAAACGAAAACTAATAATGTGAAAATGCTTACCTTCTAAGATAGATTGTGGAGAATTGAGTGATGAGGAAGGTTGTCAGGGGGCAGGTAGTGGTGGGGATGATGGAAAAGTACCTTGATGGGAGGCTGCACCTCATGTTTCACATCGTATGTCAGTGTGTAAGTGCTCAGGCTGCTCCACACACCAAGTTGGAAGTGTGACTCTGAGCACCTCTGAAAAGGGGACTTACCGAGTGCTTCACAATTACCAAAAGCCCTGCATAGCAAGTGTCCCTTATTCAAAAAACAGTATCTGGATGAATTCTTATTTCTCAAGCTCACAGGGTTTGTGTTTGTGTATATGTGTGTTTATATGTGTACACACACGTGTGTGTGTGTATGTATGTATGTATGTATGTGTATAGCCATAAAATGCTTAGTTGCTCAGTTGTATACAACTCTCTGTGACTCCATGGATTGTAGCCCGCCAGGCTCCTCTGTCCATGGGATTCTGTAGGTAAGAATGTTGGACTGGGTAGTCATTTCATTCTCCAGGGGATCTTCCCAACCCAGAGATTAAACCTGGGTCTCCAGCATTCCAGGAGGATTCTTTACCACCTGAGCCACCAGGGAAGGCTTATCACCATACAAAGCATGCATAAATAATATAAATATTGAAACAACTTTAAAAATTGTATGTTATAGATTATTGGAGGGTAATACAAATGTATGAATAAGGGTTATTCATTTTCCTACACAATTTATTTTCTTTACTCTTAGATTCCATTTGGGGTAGAAAATATAGTGGTGTAGAACTGATATTAAAGCTATTGTATTACATCTATGCTAAACAAATTTAAGCATATAGAATTATAGACAGGAAGCCAAATAAAGATTACCTGGAAGAACAGAAGGTATTTGTAACAAAAGCATGTTAAAAAAGTAAAAGACTAAGATATTGGTTATTAAAACTAGAATATTAGTCATTCAAGATTTTCCTTCACTAGTTTACATTCTGCTAAACTAAGGTAGACAATAGAGATCATTTTCTTGGCATATAATTAAATTGATTGAACTGATAACTTTCTTACCAGGGAACTTGTTGCCACTATGTCCAAGGAAGTCACATCATTAGGAGTGCATTTGACCTATTTTAGCACTTAACTTCACTTAAGTGAAGTGGTCCTTAACTTCAAAATTATCACAGATAAAGAAAGTGTTATATAGAGGATAAGGGTAGAAGAGCCCATTTTTGGTTTCACTCTATTTTATCTTAAAGGTCTTTTGTTAAATCATCTCAAATGAAAAAAGTTAGAACCCTCTCTTGTGAGTCAAGTCATCTGTACCATTCCCATGGGCCTCAGGATGTGAACCTTGATTTTGTAGATTTGTATGCATATTACTTCTAGAATGTAAATTTTACTGGGGGTAAGCTCCTTGACTGTTTGATTCATTCAAGAAACATTAATGGAACATGTGAAATGTTTCTGGAACATAAAGATAAATAAGACAGACCACTTGTGGTCTAGTTAAGGAGAAAGATAAGAAAGTCAATAATGACCACACCAGGAGAGATATTGACAATATAAGACATAATTCAGTCATATCAGAAATATGAATGGGAAATACAGAGCAGAGAGTTGGCAACTCAGCTCAGAGGTAAACAAGATTTCACAGAGGCAGTTAAAATAGGATGAGGCTTAAAGATAACCATCCAAGGCAGAATGGCTCTTTAAATAAATGAATAAACAGCATTGATGAAAGAATTACATCATGCTATTTATGGCACATTTAGAGAACTGGCAGAATTCAGTATGTCCACAGTGTAGGATGTGCAACTTTAGAAAGTTTGCGCTTTAACCTGAATTCACTGAATAATTTTTAGCTGTGACAAAATCAATAAAACAAGTTTTGTTTTAGTTTTTGTTTTTTTCCAGTAAGAAGACATAATCACTCCTGTGGTCCTATGGTAACTATGCAATACATGAGTTCAATCAGACTGAATTAGGGAGCACCTGGTTGCAAGTAACAGAAAATTCAACCTAAGGTCATTTATAACTTAAAGATGATTAACTTGTTCCTAGCCAGTATTAAGTATGAGTGCAGTCAGGGCTTAGGCTCCATCTGTCTCTTAGTTCTCACTGGCCTTCTCCATGACTTGGCTTGTCTTCAAACTGCCTCCTCTCAAGGTACAAAATGGCCGACATCACTAATTGGTATATAATTTTTCACAACTGAGGAGAAAGAGTGTTTTTTTCCCATAGTGATTAATCTTTGATTCTGAGTTTTGGTTTTATTAGCCCAGGTGAAATATTGCAGCATGAGAGATCAGATTGTGCCTACTGCTTTGTGTTAATCAGAGGCAATACCTAGAGCTGGTAGTCCTGTTGATCCTAATTATATTGGGGGTCAGCACAGTTACGCAGTTCACTCGCCCAGTTGTGTCTGACTCTTCGCGACCCCATGAACTGCAGTATGCCAGGTCTCCCTGTCTATCACCAACTGCCGGAGCCTACCCAAAGCCATGTCCATTGAGTAGGTGATGCCATCCAACCATCTCATCCTCTGTCGTCCACTACTCCTCCTACCATCAATCTTTCCCAGCATCAGGGTCTTTTCAAATGAGTCAGCTCTCTCCATCAGATGGCCAAAGTATTGGAGTTGCAGCTTCAACATCAGTCCTTCCAATGAACACCCAGGACTGATCTCCTTTAGGATGGACTGGTTGCAGCCCAAGGGACTCTCAAGAGTCTTCTCCAACGTCACCGTTCAATTATTCAGTGCTCAGCTTTCTTTATAGCCCAACTCTCACATCCATACATGACTACTGGAAAAAGAATAGCCTTGACTAGATGGACCTTTGTTGGCAAAGTAATGTCTCTGCTTTTGAATATGTTGTCTAGGTTGGTCATGACTTTCCTTCCAAGGAGTAAGCTTCTTTTAATTTCAAGGCTGCAATCACCATCTGCAGTGATTTCTGGAGCCCCAAAAAATCAAGTCAGCTACTGTTTCCCCATCTATTTGCCATGAAATGATGGGACCACATGCCGTGATCTTCATTTTCTGAATGTTGAGCTTTAAGCCAACTTTTTCACTCTCCTGTTTCATTTTCATCAAGAGGCTCTTTAGGTCTTCTTCACTTTCTGCCATAAGGGTGGTATCATCTGCATATCTGATGTTATTGATATTTCTCCCAGCAATCTTGATTCCAGCTGTGCTTCTTTCAGTCCAGCATTTCTCATGCATATAAGTTAAATAAGCAGGGTGACAATATACAGCCTTGATGTACTCCTTTTCCTATTTGGAACTAGTCTGTTGTTCCATGTGCAGTTTTAACTGTTGCTTCCTGACTTGCATACAGCTTTCTCAAGAGGCAGGTCAGGTGGTCTGGTATTCCCATCTCCTTCAGAATTTTTAACAGTTTATCATGATCCACACAGTCAAAGGCTTTGGCATAGTCAATAAAGCAGAAATAGATGTTTTTCTTAAATTCTCTTGCTTTTTGGATGATACAGTGGAGGTTGGCCATTTGATCTCTGGTTCCTCTGCCTTTTCTAAAACCAACCAGAACATCTGGAAGTTCACAGTTCACGTATTGCTGAAGCCTGGCTTAGAGAATTTTGAGTATGGTGGCTCAGATGGTAAAGCATCTGCCTGCAATGTGGGAGAACTGGGTTCAATTCCTGGGTTGGGAAGATCCCCTGGAGAAGGAAATAACCATCCACTCCAGCACTCTTGCCTGGAAAATCCCATGGACAGAGGAGCCTGATAAGCTACTGTCCATGGGGTCGCAAACAGTCTGACAGGACTGAGAAACTTCAGTTTCACTTTCACTTCTTTACTAGCATGTGACATGAGTACAATTGTGCTATAGTTTGAGCATTCTTTGGCATTGCCTTTCTTTGGGATTAAATGAAAACTGACCTTTTCCAGTTCTGTGGCCACTGCTAGCTGCACATAATTCACAAGAAATTATGAAAGTAATAAAAAAATTAAAAAGGGGAGATGAATTACTGCTGGGTAGGCAACCAGCAAAGGAGCATAAAGGAAACTAATGTTACCACTGTCCAGATAAGAAATGACAAAAACTTGAATTAATATTCTGGAAGTAGAAATAGGAAACAATGGAAAGCTTTAAAGTGTCAACTGATTGACTTTGACAGGTATGGAAATGGGATAAAATGAAGAAGGCCTCAAAGATTTGTGGTTTGGATATGAAGAGATGACAGTGACATTTTAAAAAGTAGGGGAAAATGAATGGTGATTAAATTTATCAAAAAAGGGCAAAAAGGGTAAAAAGGATAAGATTATGAGTTGTTTGAGCTGCTTTTTTGGTGGAGGGGCAAGAATACTGGAGTGGGTTACCATTTCCTTCTCCAAGAGATCTTCCTAAACCAGGGATTGAACCTGGGTCTCCTGCATTGTAGCCAGACACTTTACCGAGGAGCTACTCACGTTCAAGGTCAGGAGGGGCGACTGTGAGGAGATACCCCTCGTTCAAGGTAAGGAGCAGTGGCTGCGCTTTGCTGGAATAGCTGTGAAGAGATACCCCATGTCCAAGGTAAGAGAAACCCAAGTAAGACGGTAGCTGTTGCAAGAGGGCATCAGAGGGCAGACACACTGAAACCATAATCACAGAAAACTAGTCAAACTGATCACATGAAACACAGCCTTGTCTAACTTAATGAAACTAAGCCATGCCTTGTGGGGCCATCCAAGACGGGCAGGTCATGGTGGAGAGGTCTGACACAATGTGGTCCACTGGAGAAGGGAATGGCAAACCACTTCAGTATTCTTGCCTTGAGAAGCTCATGACCAGTATGAAAAGGCAAAATGATAGGATAATGAAAGAGGAACTCCCCAGGTCAGTAGGTGCCCAATATGCTACTGGAGATCAGTGGAGAAATAACTCCAAAAAGAATGAAGAGATGGAGCCAAAGCAAAAACAATACCCAGTTGTGGATGTGACTGGTGATAGAAGCAAGGTCTGATGCTGTAAAGAGCAATATTATATAGGAACCTGGAATATTAGGTCCATGAATCAAGGCAAATTGGAAGTGGTCTAACAGGAGATGGCAAGAATGAACGTTGACATTCTCAGAATCAGCAAACTAAAATGGACTGGAATGGGTGAATTTAACTCAGATGACCATTATATCTACTACTGTGGGCAGGAATCCCTTAGAAGAAATGGAGTAGCCATCATGGTCAACAAAAGAGTCCAAAATGCAATACTTGGATGCAATCTCAAAAACGACAGAATGATCTCTGTTTGTTTCCAAGGCAAACCATTACTAATATCATAGTAATCCAAGCCTATGCCCCAACCAGTAACACTGAAGAAGCTGAAGTTGAATGGTTCTATGAAGACCTACAAGACATTTAGAACTAACACTCAAAAAAGATGTCCTTTTCATTATAGGGGACTGGAATGCAAAAGTAGGAAGTCAGAAAACAGCTGGGATAACAGGCAAATTTGGCCTTGGAATGTGGAATGAAGCAGGGCAAAGACTAATAGAGTTTTGCCAAGAGAACGCACTAGTCATAGCAAACACCCTCTTCCAACAACAAGAGAAGACTCTACACATGGACATCACCAGATGGTCAACACTGAAATCAGATTGATTACATTCTTTGCAGCCAAAGATGGAGAAGCTCTATACAGTCAGCAAAAATAAGACCAGGAGCTGATGGTGGCTTGGATCATGAACTCCTTATTGCCAAATTCAGACTTAAATTGAAGAAAGTAGGGAAAACCACCAGACCATTCAGGTATGACCTAAATCAAATCCCTTATGATTATACAGTGAAAGTGAGAAATGGATTTAAGGGACCAGATCTGACAGATAGAGTGCCTGATGAACTATGGACGGAGGTTCATGACACTGTACATGAGACAAGGATCAAGACCATCCCCGTGGAAAAGAAATGCATAAAGCAAAATGGCTGTCTGGGTAGCCTTACAAATAGCTGTGTAAAAAAGAGAAGTGAAAAGCAGAGGAGAAAATGAAAGATATAAGTATCTGAATGCAGAGTTCCAAAGAATAGCAGTGAGAGATAAGAAAGCCTTCCTCAGTGATCAATGGAAAGAAATAGAGAAAAAGAACAGAATGAGAAAGACTAGAGATCTCTTCAAGAAAATTAGAGATACCAAGGGAACACTTCATGCAAAGATGGGCTCGAGAAAGGACAGAAATGATATGGATCTAACAGAAGCAGAAGATATTAGGAAGAGGTGGCAAGAATACACAGAAGAACTGTACAAAAAAGATCTTCATGACCTAGATAACCATGATGGTGTGATCACTCACCTAGAGCCAGACATCCTGGAATGTGAAGTCTAGTGGGCCTTAGAAAGCATTACTATGAACAAAGCTAGCGGAGGTGATGGAATTCCAGTGGAGCTCTTTCAAATCCTGAAAGATGATGATGTGAAAGTGCTGCACTCAATATGCCAGCAAATTTGGAAAACTCAGTAGTGGCCACAGGACTGGAAAAGGTTGGTTTTCATTCCAGTCCCAAAGAAAGGCAATGCCAAAGAATGCTCAAATTACTGCACAATTGCACTCATCTCACATGCTAGTCAAGTAATGCTCAAAATTCTCCAAGCCAGGCTTCAGCAATATGTGAACCGTGAACTTCCTGATGTTCAAGCTGGTTTTAGAAAAGGCAGAGGAACCAGAGGTCAAACTACCAACATATGCTAGATCTTGGAAAAAAGCAAGAGAGTTCCAGAAAAACATCTATTTTTGCTTTATTGACTATGCCAAAGACTGACTGTGTGGATCACAATAAACTGTGGAAAATTCTGAAAGAGATGGGAATACCAGACTACCTGACCTGAAGGCCTCGCGTGCTGTGATTCATGGGGTCTCAAAGAGTCAGACATGACTGAGCAACTGAACTGAACTGAACTAATGAGTTGTTTGGAACATATGGAATTTAAGGTGCTTGTGCAAATCCAAATTGACCTGATTCATAAGTAATCTAATAGATGGATGTAGATTTCTATACACAGATCTTCACTGAGGACAAAGACATAGATAAGAGTAGAAATTAATGGCAATTTAAATAAAGATAATGAAAGAGAATAACAAGTATATTGGTTGAGTAAAAGAGAAAATGACAAATACACACAACTGAAAATGTTAAACATTTTATCCAAAGATGGGCACAATAAGGGACAGAAATAGTATGGACCTAACAGAAGCAGAAGATATTAAGAAAAGGTGGCAAGAATACATAGAAGAACTATACAAAAATATCTTCATGACCCAGATAACCACAATGGTGTGATCACTCACCTAAGGCCAGACATCCTGGAATCCAAAGTCAAGTGGGTCTTAGGAAGCATCACTACAAACAAAGCTAGTGGAGGTGATGGAATTCCAGTTGAGCTATTTCAAATCCTAAAAGATGCTTCTGTGAAAGTGCTGCACTCAATATGCCAGCAAATTTGGAAAACTCAGCAGTGGCCACAGGACTGGAAAAGGTCAGTTTTCATTCCAACCTCAAAGAAAGGCCATTCCAAAGAATGTTCAAACCACCGCACAATTGGACTCATCTCAAATGCTAGCAAAGTAATGCTCAAAATTCTCCAAGTGAGGTTTCAGGAGTATAAGAACTGAGAACTTCCAGATGTTCCAGCTGGATTTATAAAAGGCAGAGGAACCAGAGATCAAATTTCCAACATTTGTTGAATCATAGACAAATCAAGAGAGTTCCAGAAAAATGTCTACTTTTTCTTGATTGACTAGCCAATGCCTTTGACTGTGTAGGTCACAATAAACTGTGGAAAATTCTTAAAGAGATGGGAATAGCAGTTTACCTCCTCCTGAGAAATCTGTGTGCAGGTGTAGAAGCAACAGTTAGAACCTGACATGAAACAACAGAGATAAGCTTGAAGTGAGTGAAAATTTCAAGAAGGTCAATATTTCTGGATCATGGCTGGAGAAACTTCTAGAAATATAGGCACAGATCAGGGCAAGGGAGGGTTTACAGTCTATGAAATTTAGATAAGTAGAGTTTATTCTAGTGTTTATGGGAGGTTGTGTAAAGGTTTTGAGCAGAAAAGTACCATGACCTAATTTACATTTTCAAAAGGATTTCCTTATTCTTATCTGGGAGAATGCCTACAGGGAGAGAAATAGGAAAGATGAAGGTCAGTTACAGGAGTCTAGGAGACACAGGTTCATTCCCTGGGTCAGGAAGATCCATTGGAGACCCTGGACATGGAAACCCATTCCAGTATTCCTGCCTGGAGCATCTCATGGACAGAGGAGACTGGCAGGGTACACTTCATAGTGTTGCAAATATTTGGCCCTGACCGAAATGACTTAGCACGCACGCATATGGGAGTCCAGGTCGGGTGGATGGTGGGATTGCTTAGGGTGTTTGTGATAAAGAAGTGAGCAGCATTTGCATTGAGAATCTGTTCTGAAGGTAGCCAAATTTAAAGCACTTTCTGATATAGAGAGAATGGGACAAGTCAAGATGTCTTGCAGATGCTAATCTAGATGTGAAACACTGAGTCAAGAGTTAGTTGTAAGAGGGAGAATGGACACATCTGCTTAGGTCCAGATTATTTGTCTATGTCTTATAAACATTCAAATATTCATCTACTATTGAGAAGATAGTGCTGATTTTATGTGTAGAGGTACAGGAAGAGTTGGGGCTAGAGAGAAAGGGGGACCTGAACGTATTAATGTGGTTAGAAAAGAGATGTACAGATTGAGGTCTGCAGAAGCCATGTTTAGAATTTTGAAAGATAAGAAAGACCTCAAAAAGAGACTGGGAAAAAATCATCTTTGTAGTAAGAGGAAAACCTGGAGAGTGTATTTACTCAGTGTCCAAGTAAAGACAGTAACTCATGTTGTAGGGATCTTCTTTCTTAAATGCTGCTACAGTTCAAAAAAAGAGAATATATGAAAAAAAAAATAATTCAAGCAGAATAATTCAGTGAGAGAACTTTGGTAGGTTGCTGGGGATAAAATGTTGGATGGAGAAGATTATAAAAGAATAGGAATTAAGAAATTAAAGGTAGCTGATACAGAAATCTTTTTGATAATTTTTGTTTCTATAAATGAGAGCATAAAAGCAGGAGATGTAGTTTGAAATTGGTGTGAGGTCAAAGGAGTATCTTTTTTAAGTACAAGAGATAGTAGAGCATGCTTACAAGATAATAGGTATTTTCTTGTGGAGGAGAACTTGATGACATAGTTCAAAGTGTTTGAGTGGAATACAGTGGAAGGTTTGATTTAGTTGTTGGGATCACTCACCCATTTGTGGAGAATAGAAAACAACGCATAAATTGAGACAGAGTGTTGGCTGGATTTGTTAATGAAAAGGCAATTAAATTATTTTCCAGTTGTTTCTGTTTTTATCAGGGAAGAAAGAATCAAGTTACTAGTTGAGAGTAAGGAATTTGCTTGGATGGAAATGTATTTGGTTATCAATTGTTAATTATCAATATCTGGGAATAATGTAGTTGAAGTTTCTAACTGGTCAAAATTATTGTTGGAGCTGTGCTTGGATAAGAAGCCAAACCAGAGTTAGCAATGTGACTAAATTAGAACAAATTAAAAGACTATCATAGAAACTAACCTGGAGGTGCAATGGTTAAGAATTCATACTCTCAGTGCAGGGGGTGCACATTTGATCCCTGGTCAGGGAATTAAGGTGTCTCAGCCAGTAAAGAATCTGCCTGCAATGAGGGAAACCTGGGTTCAACCCCCGGGTTGAGAAGATCCCCTGGAGAAGGGTATGGCAACCCACTCCAGTATTCTTGCCTGGAAATTTCCATGGGCAGAGTGGCCTGGCAGGCTACAGTCTGTGGTTTCTCACAGAGTTGGGCATGACTGAGCAGACACACCTTCATTTTCAGGGAACTAAGATCTCACATACTACACTGCATGGCCAAATAAATAATAATAATAATTAAAAATAAAAGAAGCATGAGTTCAGTAAATAAATAAATCAATAAAAGACTATCACATAGTTAACATCAAGATCCTAGTCAGTACTTTTGACAATTAACATGCTCTTTGCTCTTTCTTTATGTTTCTCCATATTTCTATGCTTTTCCTTCTCCCCTTTTTTTGAGTTATCCTCTCCAGTAGAGCATTAGCATAAAATGTAAGAGACTGTAAATATCAAGTAATTTTATTTTCAAGAGAAATTCCTAGAGAAATATTTGTTAGGAGAGAGGACTCCCAGAGAATACTGTACTCTAGATTTATTTGTGGCTATCTAGGCTAATTTTGTCTCTTGAAAATGGGTAATCAAAAGTTGTTTGTATCCCTATTTAGTTATAGGTTTTCAATAAAGAAAAGGAAACATTAGTGAAGAGTCCACTGTGATTCAGCCTTCTAATTGTGAAAAGTCTGGATGTGCTTTATCGTAAGTACACCTTTGTTCACGACACAATGCCTTCTTGATTAACTTTCCTAGGAAATTATAGCTTTAGCAATTGTTCATGCAGATTCCGTAGACTTCTGCCACAACAATTTGACTCGTCAAATACTTTACTTTTGAAGATGTGGCATTTAGTTCAATGGGAGAAAAAGTTAAATTTAAGACATAGGGAAAATAGAAGGAAAATGGCAGTATCTCAGTCTTGATACAACACAAGCTGATTGCTGCTGAGTTATCCAAGACACATTTGCATACCTTAAACAATGTCTTGGAAAGGCAGAGGATAAAGCTTTCAGGTATGCAATTCTCACTTTCTAGAGTTTGAGTATGTGGTAAGGTATTTATAAGCTTTTTATATGGATACAAACTTGATGGAAAGGAATTTACCAAAATCATGTAGTTTGATACCAATAGCTATATTAAGCTATATGAGTATTCAGACCCTCCTTGAAGGGCAAGAAAAAGAGTTCTTATCTCTCTGATGAAGAGTTTTCAGTGACAGGGCACAACCAAAAACAACTGCTCACAAGAAGATGTTTCCAATTTTCAACTCATACTAGAATGAACACAGTGCCTACAGCGTAGTACATGCTCACTAAAAAGTTCACATATGCAGAATGCATACCTAACCCCCTTGTCACCCAACAGAATTTTTTACATTTCTTTTCTTCTATGGTCCTCCAACTATTTGCTTATATTTTTAAGGTTATCTTCTACAGAGAAATTAGTGTTTGCCTGAATCTTTTAATTTGTCCATGCTCAAAGCTATATGGTGAAAGCCAGAGTTTCCTGCCCCTAGATTTTGGAATCCAAGGGAAAAGGGCTATACCATTTCCTATCTAGGTTTCCTATTGGAAGATTTCTTTCTTCATTGTTGGAAAGCTTTTTCCTCTTGAAAAGCTTCTGGAGCAGAGAAGTAGGTACAATAAGTGTGTCTGAGTTGATGTCCATTTTTCTTAAAAGAAATCAGAACAGTATATTACAACAAGTTTAGATTTTCTAAAGGGCCATGATAATAATTCTACCCACTTCTTTCCCACCAGATCTTTTGTTGATTCTCTGTTTGTAAAGTTCTTCCAGGGTTCATTTTAAAGTAGTGATGAGGATCTATATGCCAGATTAAATATGTTAGAGTGGATATAATGAGAAAAAGTGGAGGCTGAGAGTATACACAAGTCTTTCAAGGGGCCTGTCAGTAAAGAGAACTATGAAGCTTGGGGGTAAATGAGGCAGGTTTGAGTTTCATGTAATTAAACCACCAGAGTCCTTCTATTTATAACTCTGTTATTTTTACTCTATGGCTAATTTTTTTCCTAATACTTTAACAGAGTTCAAATCATCCCTTCCTGTTTTTTTTTTTTTTTTATGAAAGTACTGAATCACATTTATATAGGGAAAAAAAACAGATAAGAGGAAAAATCTGATAATATATGATAGAAAGAGAAAATTTGATAAGAGTAAAATACATTGAAAGGCAGAAGGGTCTAGATAGAAACAGGGGCCAGGAAGGGGGGAAAGATTGTTCTCTATTATAAAAGAAGGAAAATGAAAAGAAAGAAAACATAAAGGACCCTGTTCTTTAAGTTCATTAGTTCTTTAAGGATGTTAAGAACACCCCCTCTAGTATGCCTGCTTTCTTTGCTGAGTAGTAAGCAAGATGAACTGCTGAGAGTGGAAAGAATCAGATGGTCTCTGAAATTTGAAACTATCCCAGAAGATTTGAAATAGTTGTTTTGGAGAATGTGAAAATGAGCTGATGATGAAAATGTAAAGATTATCAGGAAATTTTTGAAAGACACACGTTTGTAGAAAATAATAAGGTAATCAGCAGCCAGAATAGGAGTTTCAGGAAATGGGATACTTGAAACTTCAACATTCACAGTTAAAACATTTCTAATAATGATAAGATCCAGAATGTGGCCCTAGCAAGAGGTAACTGAAATGGAGGGAAAGTCATTAGGGAAGAGCAGATAAAGGAGCTGACTGATGGACTTTGTTGAAAAGATTATTCACACTGACTTTGCAATTACCTTTTAGATAACTTCTTCAGTGTGTCCAACCACATATATGCTTTGACTGCATGGAAGCAGCCTCAAAGATGGCCCCAGTGATTCCCATTTATAGGATTCATTTGGTGTTCCTTTGCATGATTCCCTCCTGCATTTAATAGAGTAGATCTTGTAACCAGTACAGTATTGTGGAAATCATGCAAATTATTACAAATCATTGAAGAAGATTGACAATAAGGAGGATCAAAGTGAAGAGAGCTTACTGTTCAAAGGATTCTAGGAAATTGATGCCTGGTGTGAGACAATAAACACTTGGCCCTCATCTTTTATTTTCTCTTTGATCACTTGCTCTGAAAGAAGCTGCCATGCTATGAAATTATTCAGGTGGCCCTCTGAAAATGAACTGAGTCTTTCTACACTGGTGACTCAGATGATAAAGAATCTGCCTGCAATGCAGGAGACCTGGGTTCAGTCCCTGGGTTGGGAAGATCCTCTGGAGAAGGGAATGGCTACCCACTTCAGTATTCTTGCCTGGAAAATCCCATGGACAGAGGAGCCTGGCAGGCTACATTTCATGGGAGTCCCAGAGTTGGACATGACTGACTAACACTTTCACCAAAACAAGGACTGGATTTCCAACCAAGAATCCATAGGATTGGATTCTTCAATACTAGCTGTCAAGTAGAGCAACGTGTACCAGTTACCAATCCTATGAGAGGACCATAAACACTTCTGCCCATTGCATTTTGGTATTGGAATCACCAAAGGAAACACGACTGAACAGAGTTTCATTTATATATAGAAAAGACAGAACAAGATTAGCTTTGTGCCACAGTGGAAGAACCCTGTCCCTTCCTCGAGGAAGAGAGATATAACTGTAAGTTGGCCAGATGCCACATGAGGCACATGCTTTAAGCAGGAAAAAAAAAAACAAAACTCATTGAGTGTCCAACAAAGAAAGAGATTCCCACAGAAAGTGGTAAGCTTGTTACCAGCTGTGTGAGCCCTTTATATCTTGGTAAAGAAGCAATCCATGACCAAGGCCTATTCTTTACATAGCTGAGTAGGGGTCAAAAAGACTTCATGTTTAAGACTGTTTTTCCCAGCCGTAGCCAGAACTTCAGATGGTTATGATTCTGACCAACATCTTGACTATAGCCTTATCAGAGACACTGAGCCAGAACCACAAAGCTAAGCTACTGTAGGATTCCTGACCCGTGTAACATAATATGTGCTTATTATTTTCAGCCACTGTGTTTTGAAGTATTTTTTATTTAGTGATAGATAACTATGCAAATGTGATTGAACAGTGCATGAGGAGTCAAATTTTAAATTCCATAGATAACTATCACTTACTAGGATCTGTGAAAAATTCTGTCTCAGGTAACTAGATGGAGAGGGTTCTCATGTCAGGAAGAGTAAGTGTTTTGTGATTCTATAAATCTGAAACAATGGCCAAGGAAGACATTTTGTTACCACAGCTCGAAATTTTTTACAGCCTGAAATGAGTGTGTGGTTATGATCTATGATGCAGAATTAGGGACCTGTGATCATTCCTTCCTCTATGTGTTAGAGTTGAAAAAACTCATCTCTTCAGAAAAAAATCTCAGTTTACTGGATAAGGCAACCTGAGTTCATCATTATTAGGAGGTGGAATAAATTTCTGTTTATTTATCTTTCTTGGGACAACTGAGATTTATTTTTTAAATGTTAGACTGGTTTTACATCTTTATTGTTTAAATATTAAAGAGAACGACTTTGTACTTTACCAGTCTACCAGCAAGGAAAAATAATAGAACTCAAGTTACTTGTCAGGAATATTAACTTTGAGGTGATCACTGATCAATTTTTTTTTAAGTTTATATAAGAAAAAATGTTAATGTGTGGTCTTCTGAAGATTCCTTCAGACTGATTTCTTTTGTTGTTCATCTGGGGGTCAGAAATGCCTTTGGAATCTAATAAATATTATACAATTTCTTAAGAAAATATATAGTGTTTATACAAAATTTTGATTACTAATGTAGGTGTCAGGAACCATTAATGGTCTATTGATTCATAATTTCTGCTTCTGATTGTTAAATTTAACCTTATATTCAGCTAGTGTTCCCAAATATGCCTCAAATACTTGCTAAAAATGCAGCTCTCTGGATTTTTACCTCAGACCTAGTATACTGGAAACTTCAAAAGAAGAGCCTGTAAAACTATATATTTCAGTATATCCATGGTGACTCATGATTGGAAGAATTTTGGAATTACCAGGTGAGTCAGACTATCAAAAAAGTGAATACATCAGCTATGACAATTTAATCCTTGATATATATTATTTAGGCATTATGATATCAGCCTATATCAATAGACATTATAATATAAATTTTTATGAAGAATGGGTGTGTCTCAGTGCATTATTTGAATATATTTGAGTTGTTCTGTTGGTTACGTTTTACTTAAAAGAGTCTCAAACTTAGTGGCATAAAACAAGGATTGCCTTATTATGTTTATTGATTTCTGGAGTCATAAATTTGGGTGTAAGCACAGTGGAGCTTGCTTGTTCCTGCTCCATATCTAAGACTCTGCCTGGGAAGACCTAAAGAATTATGGAAACTGAAAAAGCTAGCAGCTAGAAAGATCTGGAGACTTATTCTCATTTGCAATGTCTGGCTTCATATGACTCAAAGAATGAGCTCAGCTGGAATGCTGGCTGAAGAGTCTACATGAAATGTCACTGTGTGTCTCTATGTTTCTCAAAGCATGGCAGTCTCAGGGTAGTCATGTGTCTTACATGGGATCTCAGGGCTCCAAGAGAGAGCATTCCAACAAATGAGGCAGAATTTGCATGGCTTCTTCTGACATAGCCTTGGAAAATCATGCATCATTCTTCCTACAGTATACAAGTAATTTTCTAAAGCCAGGCTCTATTCAGTGTTCAGGGAATCTGACCTCACTTAATGTGTTAGCATGAGAAGAGTCAAATAATTTAAGGCCATCTTTAAAACTAACAATTTGTTACAGTTTTCCACAAAAAAAGAACTAATTGTGTGTGTGTGTGTGTGTGTGCTTGTGTGCCTGTGTGCTGTGTGTTGTATGTATGTGTATTCATTATATGCTGATTACCCTGTATGGATAGTTGATTTTTTTTTAAAATAAAGAAGACTCTGTATGAGATGTTTAATGTGTCACTTCACTGACCATAAAAGCAGCCCTGGTGGCTCAGTGGTAAAGAAGCCACCTGTCAATGTAGGAGACATGGAGTTGATCCCTGGGTTAGGAAGATCTCCTGGATCCCCTGGAGAAATGGCAACCCACTCTAGTATTCTTGCCTGGGAAATCCCATGGACAGAGGAGTCTGGTGGGCTACAGTCCACGGGGTCACAAAAGAGTTGGACATGACTAACCAACTAAAAAACAAATAAAATCACTGGTCATGGAGTGCCCAAATTAAACATTATTTCTTGGCATGTCTGAGAAGGTGTTTATGGATGAGATTAGCATTTCAATCAGTGAGTTCAGTAAAAAGAGATTGTCCTCCCTACTGTGAGTGGACATCAAACCAATTAATGCTTTAACTGAACAAAAGTTGGAGAAAAAACATTTTTGCTTTTTTTTCTTGCCTCACTGTTTGAGCTGAGATAGCTCATGTCCACTTTTCTTGACCTCACGCCATCTTTTCTTGACCTCACACTGATATCTGCACCATTGGCTCATGTGGTTCTCAGGCTTTTGGACTTGGACTGAGTTATACCACTATAATTCAGTTCACAGATCGAAGATTGTGCAGCTTCTCAACCTCCATAATCATGTGAACCAGTTTCTCACAATATATCTCCTAAGAGTATCAATAATCACATGAAATGGTCTAAATATTCCAGTTCAAGGAAGGTTTTCTTAGTTGGATTTGAAAGAAACATCCAACTGTATGTTGCTTATGAAAAATTCACTTTAAAAATAAAGATGTAAGTAACTTAAAAGGAATGAAGAATTTATACTATGCTAACTTTAATCCGAAGAAAGCTTGAAGAGGCTATACAAATGTCAGCCAATGTGGATTATAGTGAAAATATTGCTTGAGATATAGAATGTCATTCCATAATTATTAAAGGGTCAGTTTATCAAGAAGGCAGAATAATCCTAAATGTTTATGCATCTAATAAGAGAGTTTCAAAAAATGTGAAAGGAAAGTTGATAGAACTGCAAGGAGAACAAAGTAATTCCATTATTAAAGTGAGAGATTTCAATAGTCTCCTCTCAATAACCTGTAACTTAAGTAAAAAGAAATCAGGGGGAATATAAAAGACCTGAACAATGCTATCAATGAAATCGACCTGATTGACAAGTTTAGAATAATCTGTCCAAAAACAACAGACTGGATATTGTGTTCAATTGTGCAGGAAACATTTACCAAGATCAACTATAAAACTCATCTCAATAAATCTATGCGTGTGCACTCAGTCTCTCGGTCTTGTCTTACTCTTTGCACCCCTATGGACTGTAACCAGACAGTCTTCTCTGTCCATAGGATTTTCCAGGTAAGAATACTAGAATGGGTTGCATTTCCTTCACAATAAATCCATAGGATTTAAATAATACAGAGTATGCCCTCATAACATAATGGAACTCTAACATAAATTAGATGTCAATACAGATCTGGAAACTCCAAATCTGGAAATTCCAAATATTTGGAAGATAAAGAAAATACTTTCAAATAACCTGGGGATCAAAAAATAAATCAAAACTAAAGTCCAAAATCGGAGAAGGCAATGGCACCCCACTCCAGTACTCTTGCCTGGAAAATCCCATGGACGGAGGAGCCTGGTGGGCTGCAGTCCATGGGGTCGCTGAGGGTTGGGCACGACTAAGCAACTTCACTTTCACTTTTCACTTTCCTGCATTGGAGAAGGAAATGGCAACCCACTCCAGTGTTCTTGCCTGGAGAATCCCAGGGATGCGGGAGCCTGGTGGGCTGCCCTCTATGGGGCTGCACAGAGTCAGACACGACTGAAGTGACTTAGCAGACTTAGCAGAAAGTCTAAAATACTTTGAACTGAATGAAAGTAAAGTCACAGCATAACAAAATTTGCTGGATGTCACAAAAGCATTACCAAGGGAGAATTTTGTAGTACTAAATGACTATACTAGACAATATGAAAGTTTCAAATATGAAACATGCACTTCCACTTTAAGAGGTAGGTGATTTAAAAAGGAGAAAATTAAATCCAACATAAATGAAATGAAATAATAAAGATCATAGGGAAAATCAGAAAGTAGAAAACAGAAACAAAGTAAAAATCAATAAACCTAAAATGTACATCTTTGAGGAAGTTGATAAAGTTGATAACATTTATCCAGACTGATCAGGAAAAAAATGAAGAACCAGACTGTCAAAGAAGCAAGAGAGATGCTATCATGATAGAATCAACAGATTTTAAAGAGATAATAAAGAAACTTTACAAGCAACGCTTTGCCAATAATTCAAACAATTTATGTGAAATGGACAAATTTCTTGAAAGATAAGAGTAACAAAACTTTCTCAACAAAAACATAATCTGAATAGCCCTTTTATCCATTAAAGACATTGAACTTAAGGTTAAAGCCTTCCACAGGGACAACTTGAGGCTTTTATGGCTGTATTGGTGTATTCTACCAAAAGCTCAACATTTAAAAACTAAGATCATGACATCTAGTCCCATCACTTCATGGCAAATAGAAGAGGGAAAGGTAGAAACAGTGACAGATTTTATTTTCTTGGGCTCCAAAATTACTGTCGATAGTGACTGCAGTTATAAAATTAAGATGCTTGCTCTTGGAAGGAAAGTTATGACAACCTAGACAACATATGAAAAGCAGAGACATCACTTTGCTGACAAAGGGCCATCTAGTCAAAGCTATGGTTTTTCCAGAAGTCATGTATGGATGTGAGATTTGGACCATAAGGAAGGTTAAGGGCCGAAGAATTGATGCTTTCAAATTGTGGAGCTGAAGAAGACTCTTGAGAGTTCCTTGGACTGCAGTGAGATCAAACCTATCAATCCTAAAGGAAGTCAACTCTGAATTTTCAGTGGAAAGACTGATGCTGACGTTGAAACTCCAATACTTTGGCCATTTGATGTAAAGAGTTGACTAAATGCAAAAGACCCTGATGCTGAGAAGGATTGAGGGAAGGAGGAGAAAGGGGAGTCAGAGGATGAAATGGTTGGATGGCATCATCCACTCAATGGACATAAGTTTGAGCAAACTCTGGGATATAGTGAAGGAGATGAGAGCCTGGTGTATTATGGGGTTGCAATGAGTCAGACACAACTGAGCAACTGAACAACAACAACCAAACATGGAAAGAGGGAATAATAAAAAAATCTATACAAATTCTTATTGAGAAAAACAACATCATTGGAGTGACCAGTTTACAAATCAAAATGAGATATCACTTGCTATAGACTGTCTTTTTAAATGTTAAACATATATTTATTACCTAATTCAGATATTTCACTCCTAGGTATTAATACCATAGAAAAATAAGAAGCATTTATTTGTACAAAAACTCCTACAAAAATGTATGTAGCAGCTATATTTGTAATAATCCAAAACGGGAAAAAATACTCATAAACAGGTAAGTATATTACAAAAACCTGTTATATACATCTAGAAGAATACTCAACAGTAAAATCGAAGGTGAAATCAATATACACAATCACATCATCATACTGAATTATATTAGGTAGACAAATAATAATATTGTGTGATTCCAATTATACATAATTTTAGAAAATGAAAACTAATCTGTAGTGCCAGAAGTTACATCAGTATATATGTGGGGATAAGATAAAACACATTAATGGGCAAGGGTGAGAGATTACAAAGGGGCTTGAGGAAATTTCGATGTAATGAGTATGCTCATTTCTGGGGTTGTGATGAAGGCCTAAAGTGTGTATACTAATTATTCTTTTTATGTGCAGTGCTAATATTTTCAGAGCTACAGCATTCAATGGAGAGTTATTGTTTTTGTTGCTGTTCAGTTGCTAAACTGTGTCTGATTCTTTGTGGCCCCAAAGACTGTAGCCCATCCATGGAATTCCCCAGATAAGAATATTGGAGTGGGTTGCTTTTTTCTTCACCACGGGATCTTTCCAACACAGGGATCAAATCGGCAACTCCTGCTTGACAGATGAATACTTCACCACTGAGCCACAAGGGAAGCTTCGTGGAGGGTCATGAAAGTGAAAGTGAAGTCGCTCAGTAGTGTCCGACTCTTCGTGACCCCATGGACTGTAGCCTACCAACTTCCTGTATACTTTAAATTATGTCTAGATTACCTAAATACCTAAAACAATGTAAATGCTATGTAAATAGTTACAAATGTTATGGAAATTATTGTTGGTGCACAAAGAAAATTCAAATTTTGCTTTTTGGAACTCCTTGGAATTAATTTCCAAATAGTTTTCATCCACAATTAGTTTAATCTGTGGATTTGGAATCCTTGGATATGGAATGCCAGCTGTATAGTAGATCTGTTACTACAGTTTGGAAAATAAGGTCATCTATGGACATGAAACAACAGACTGGTTCCAAATAGGAAAAGGAGTATGTCAAGGCTGTATATTGTCACCCTGCTTATTTAACTTATATGCAGAGTACATCATGAGAAATGCTGGACTGGAAGAAACACAAGCTGGAATCAAGATTGCCAGGAGAAATATCAATCACCTCAGATATGCAGATGACACCACCCTTATGGCAGAAAGTGAAGAGGAACTAAAAAAGCCTCTTGATGAAAGTGAAAGAGGAGAGTGAAAAAGTTGGCTTAAAGCTCAACATTCAGAAAATGAAGATCATGGCATCCGGTCCCATCACTTCATGGGAAATAGATGGGGAAACAGTGGAAACAGTGTCAGACTTTATTTTTGGGGGCTCCAAAATCACTGCAAATGGAGATTGCAGCCATGAAATTAAAAGATGCTTACTCCTTGGAAGAAAAGTTATGACCAACCTAGCTAGATAGCATATTCAAAAGCAGAGACATTACTTTGCCAACAAAAATCCGCCTAGTCAAGGTTATGGTTTTTCCTGTGGTCATGTATGGATGTGAGAGTTGGACTGTGAAGAAATCTGAGCACCAAAGAATTGATGGTTTTGAACTGTGGTGTTGGAGAAGACTCTTGAGAGTCCCTTGCACTGCAAGGAGATCCAACCAGTCCATTCGGAAGGAGATCAGCCCTGGGATTTCTTTGGAAGGAATGATGCTGAAGCTCCAGTACTTTGGCCACCTCATGCGAAGAGCTGACTCATTGGAAAAGACTTTGATGCTGGGAGGGATTGGGGGCAGGAGGAGAAGGGGATGACAGAGGATGAGATGGCTGGATGGCATCACTGACTCGATGAACGTGAATCTGAGTGAACTCTGGGAGTTGGTTATGGACAGGGAGGCCTGGCGTGCCGCGATTCATGGGGTCACAAAAAGTGGGACACGGCTGAGCGACTGAAATAAACTGAACTGAACTGATGACCCTCCTGGAGAAGGCAATGGCAACCCACTCCAGTACTCTTGCCTGGAAAATCCCATGGATGGAGGAGCCTGGTAGGCTTCAGTCCTTGGGGTCGCTAAGAGTCGGACATGACTGAGCGTCTTCACTTTCACTTTTCACTTTCATGCATTGGAGAAGGAAATGGCAACCCACTCCAGTGTTCTTGCCTGGAGAATGCCAGGGACAGAGGAGCCTGGTGGGCTGCCGTCTATGGGGTCGCATAGAGTTGGACACGAATGAAGCGACTTCTCAGCAGCAGCAGCAGCAGGTTGGTCATAGCTTTTCTTCCAAGGAGCAAGCATCTTTTAAGTAATGTTCAAAATTCTCCAAGCCAGGCTTCAACAGTACATGAACCATGAACATCCAGATGTTCAAACTGGATTAGAAAAGGCAGAGGAACCAGAGATCAAATTGCAAACATTTGCTGGATCATAAAAAAACCAAAAGAGTTCCAGTAAAACATCTACTTCTGCTTTATTGACTACACCAAAGCCTTTGACTGTGTGGATCACAATAAACTGTGGAAAATTCTTCAAGAAAGGGAATAGCAGACCACCTTACCTGTCTCCTGGGAAATGTATATGCAGGTCAAGAAGCAACAGTTAGAACTGGACATGGAACAACAGGCTGGTTCCAAATCAGGAAAGGATTATGTGAAGGCTGTATATTGTCACCCTGCTTATTTAACTTATATTCAGAGTATATCATGCAAAATGCCAGGCTGGATGAAGCACAAGATGGAATTAAGATTGCCAGAAGAAATATCAATAACCTCAGATATGCAGATGATACAACCCTTATGGCAGAAAGTGAAGAGGAACTAAAAAGCCTCTTGATGAAAGTGAAAGAGGAGAGTGAAAACATTGACTTAAATCTCAACATTCAGAAAACTAAGATCATGGCATCCAGTTCCATCACTTCATGGCAAATAAATGCGGAAATATTCAAAATAGTGAGAGACTTTATTTTGGGGGGGGCTCCAAAATCACTGCAGATGGTGACTGCAGCCATGAAATTAAAAGACACTTGCTCCTTGGAAAAAAGCTGTGACCCACCTAGACAGCATACTAAAAAGGAAATTTTAATGGTATTTTACACTAATAGTGAACTTTTTGACATTTGAAGCAAGTTAGTTATAAAATTATGAATTACACATTTGCGTTTGAGGAGAGCAACTTGAATATCTTTGGAATGGAGTAAAGTTTCTGAAAAACGTTAAATGAGTGGGTTTTAAGTCCAATTTGCTCAGTAAGAAGAGTTCTTTAATAGCTATTTAGTGATAATCATGTTGAAAATAATAATATTTTAATGGACTATTGGGTTCTATTACAATAATTTAGTATTCATCAGGAATATAAAAAATAGAATAATTTGAAACTTAAAAATCCAAAATAATTAAATGATTATAGCATACTGATTTCTAGAAATATATCAGAAAGTGCCAACAGAATTATTTGTTAACAAGCAAAAAACTGATAAAAATTGGAAATGCTTTTTATTAAAAACATATAATGAGTTTTATACATCCTGTGAATGTTTTCGCAGTTTTATTTTTCAGACACTATAAAAAATCGTTTATCATTTTAATTTACTGACATGTCAAAAAAGAATATTGCATAACTCTTTTCAAAATCATGTTTAACATTCTGACCTAATGCATTATGTGCTTGAGAATCAGCTGTCAACACGATATTTAAAAAATTAAAAGTAATATAGATGGCTCAAAACTAAAAACATCTTTGGCTATAAAAGGAAGAAGAATGATAATACTTAAAGATTTTAGAATGTGATCTGTTATCATTTAATAGGGAATATATGTGATACATCTTATGAAAAAAATAGATCTCCATGAAGAACAATTTCTTAGTAAAAGTTTTGCTTTGAAATGAATTACTAAGATAATTTCTGATAAACTCAAGGCTACTTTGAAGGTTGATTGTCTACCATTTTTCCTAAAATAAAAAAGTCAATGTTTCAATAAGGCAACTCCTCATCTGAACTTACCTATTTCTGTTAATTATATTAACTTTCTTCCAGAAATGCAGTCTCAAAATACAGATGCCTGCTCCTTTTTGTTCATTCTTTGTTTCCTGTTAATGGCACCTCACTGAACTTGCAGTTTTCCTCACTTTGAAGTCACCCATATGCAGCCAATGCATTAGTCACATAGCATCAGGCCATTGTTGCCCTTATGACGCCCTGCTTAAACCATGTCAGTGGAGATTTCAGTATCCATGAGACAGTATCCAAAATCCTCCTGGGTTTAAGCCCTTCTGAAATGTTCTCTGTGGAAATCATCAAGACCCTCAAGGGGTTCAGATCCCTGACTAAAAGCAAAATAATCTCCCACTGGCAAAATTATCTGTCTCTGTCCCCTGTCTCTTGTGCCCTCAGGAGGGCTGTATTGAAGTCGTTAGTGTTTTTTCTCTTAGCACTTTTTGAATACTCCAGGACACCAATGGATTTTTGCTAACATGGCTCCATTCCAATCTCAGTGAATGAATGATGTGAATCCCAAAGACAATTCAAAGAGGATTTTTGCTGCGACCTAACCAAGGTCAACTCTCTTCTCCAGTTCAACTCAGCTAGCTCCATATTATCAAAGCAGTCCTAATAATAATATCTATAAAATAAAGTTAGTCAAAAATATTTATTAGAGTTTACTAAGTGTCAGGTGCTAGCCTTTGTATTTACATAAATTATTTTATTGAATCCTCTTACTTAACCTTTGAATAAATTTTAATTATGATAATTAAAGAAATAAGTTTTAGAAACTTTAAGGAACATGCCCAAGATCACAAATCTAGGTACTGATGAAATCAAAATAGGAATTTGTGTGTCAAGATTCTCCCTTCTCCTCTATTTTATTTTATATACATATTTCCATCTTATCATTCAATTTATTCCAAAATGCATCAGGGAAATTGTTGGAAAGTATATAACATGTAGTTACTTATATAAAAACACCACCAACCAAACTTTGACTAATGTTATGGTATCATTTGTCTCTTCAGAAAAGCTGTCAGATTACATTTAATTTAACCATGTGACTGCTCAAAATTCTCCAAGCCAGGCTTCAGCAGTATGTGAACCGTGAACATCCAGATGTTCAAGCTGGTTTTAGAAAAGGCAGAGGAACCAGAGATCAAATTGTCAACATCTGCTGGATCATGGGAAAAGCAAGAGAGTTCCAGAACAAACATCTATTTCTGCTTTATTGACTATGCCAAAGCCTTTGACTGTGTGGATCACAATAAGCTGTGGAAAATTCTGAAAGAGATGGGAATACCAGACTACCTGACCTGCCTCTTGAGAAACCTATATGCAGGTCAGGAAGCAACAGTTAGAACTGGACATGGAACAACAGACTGGTTCAAAATAGGAAAAGGAGTACATCAAGGCTGTATATTGTCACCCTGCCTATTTAACTTCTATGCAGAGTACATCATGAGAAACACTGGGCTGGAAGAAGCACAAACTGGAATCAAGATTGCCGGGAGAAATATCAATAACCTCAGATATGCAGATGACACCACCCTTATGGCAGAAAGTGAAGAAGAACTAAATAGCCTCTTGATAAAAGTAAAACAGGAGAGTGAAAAAGTTGGCTTAAAGCTCAACATTCAGAAAATGAAGATCATGGCATCTGGTCCCACCACTTCATGGGAAATAGATGGGCAAACAGTGGAAACATTGACTTTATTTTTTGGGCTCCAAAATCACGGCAGATGGTGATTGTAGCCACAAAATTAAAAGATGCTTATTCTTTGGAAGGAAAGTTATGACCAACCTAGATAGCATATTCAAAAGCAGAGACATTACTTTGCCGACTAAGGTCCATCTAGTCAAGGCTATGGTTTTTCCAGTTGTCATGTATGGATGTGAGAGTTGGACTGTGAAGAAAGCTGAGTGCTGAAGAATTGATGCTTTTGAACTGTGGTGTTAGAGAAGACTCTTGAGAGTCCCTTGGACTGCAAGGAGATCTAACCAGTCCATCCTGAAGGAGATCAGTCCTGGGTGTTCATTGGAAAGACTGATGCTGAGGCTGAAACTCCAATACTTTGACCACTCATGAGAAGAGTTGACTCATTGGAAAAGACCCTGATGCTGGGAGGGACTGGGGGCAGGAGAAGAAGGGGACGACAGAGGATGAGATGGCTGGATGGCATCACTGATTTGATGCACATGAGTTTGGGTGAACTCCAGGAGTTGGTGATGGACAGGGAGGCCTGGCGTGCTGCGATTCATGGGGTCACAAAGAGTCGGACACGACTGAGGGACTGAAAAGAACTGAACATGAGAAAGAATAAGAATGCTGTAATTATAATGGTTTCTCACTTCATCTTATTCATTCATGCTCCTTCTGCTTTTGAACATTGGTATGGTTGTGCATTTTCCACCAGAAACCAGAAACCATGATTCAACTGAATACTCAGGTTTGGATCTGGAATTAAGGCTGCTTTCCCTTCATTACTGAAAAAGAATGTGCTTTAGTTGTGAAATGGATATAAAAGTTCTTCTCAAGGACCAATGGGAAAAAAAATATATAGTGCAAATCTTCCGTAAGGATAATTGCTCTTTCTTCAACATATTTCTTAAATCCATTCCCTTTTCATCTTTCTCATGACCACCACCATAAATTTTAATACTTGTCTATTGTTGAGATTATTTCACTGACTCTTAATTGGTCTTCCTTCTTTAATTTTCCTTCAGTATTTTGTATGTATGACACCAGCCAAGATTTTCTGAAATAGTATATCATGCCACTCCCTTTTCCCAGATTTGTGTTGAGTCCTTATTATCTCCTCTGAGATGGGTAAAGGGCATTTAACATTTATTTTTCTCTCCAGACAAAATAAACACAGGAGCACTTGCATAATTTTCTTTATACATATATTTTTAAAAATTAAGATATGAATGAATGAGCAAAAAATTGTCTTATATGGCATAGACATCACATAGAAACTGCACATTGTATTTCATTGCCCTTTTACATTCTTTAAATACTGTTCTGACTAATTTGAGGGAATCAGTCCAGATCTCTCTAGTGGGTGAAATTTGATTTTTTTACATATTTTCATGATATGTGAGCACTATCATAACCCACAATTGTGAGATTTACCTACCATGAGTACACTTGCGGAAGTTTTAAATTGCGTTCATAAATCTTTGATAATGTTCATTGTTGTCCTATCACTCAGTCGTGTCCAACTCTTTGTGACCTCCATGGACTTCAGCACGCCAGGCTTCCTTGTCCATCATCTTCTGGCGTTTGCTCAAACTCATGTCCATTGAATCAGTGATACCATCCAACCATTTTGTCCTCTGTCATCCCCTTCTCCTCCTGCAGTCTTTCCCAGCATCAGGGGCTTTTCTAATGAGTTCATAAATCTTTGGTAATAATCCCTTCCAAAATTGGAGCCTAATTCACCTCCTTTCACAGGTACATTGGACTTTGGGTTGTCCAATTCTCATGAATAGAATCTGGTGAAAGTAACAATGGGTGACTTGTAAGAACAGAATGTAAAAGGCATTGTGCTTTTTCCTTCTCTCTCTTGGATCACTCACTTTAGGAAAAGTCAGTTGCCATGAAGACACTCAAAGAGATCTACAGAGAGGACCACGTGGTGGGAAACTGAGATCTCCTCCCTCTGTAAGGAATGGAGATCACCTGACAAGTCCTTGTGAGGGAGCTTGGAAGCAGATTTTCCAGTGTTGGTCAAACATTTAAACGATTGCAATCCCAGCCAACACCTTCACTGCAATGTTATGAGAGATCCTAAAACAGAACCATCCAGCTAAACTGCTCCTGTTTTTTAAATCATGGACAATAAATGTTTATCTGTTTAGGCCATTACATTTTGTAGTAATTTGTACATAAAAATAGACAATTCATATAGCACTTTAGGCAGATGTTATTTTAAAATGAGTGTGTGGAGGACACAAGGAGTATTGTCAGGAATAATTGATCTTGTTTCCTTTATTTTTCTTTTACACACAGGAATTAATAACAATTATGTCAAGAACATAGCAACATTTCTAGGCTGTAATTGGAGTACAGAGCTAGAAAATGTATATTGTACTGACATTATCATCATTCTTATAAAATAATATTAAAAATAAACTATTTGAAAATAATATTCTTGTACCCAGTGATTTTTATTAAGCCACTGAACATATCCCAGCTCTTAGGGACTCAGATACTATAGCAGTTTGTTTGCCACAAATATTCTGCTTGTAATATTTTTGTTCTTTCTTCCCTTTATTTTTATAAACTCTACATTCTAAATGACTTATTCATTGTGGATTATATTTTTCACAAACATGACATATATGAAGTCATATAGAATAACTGTTTGATTAGTATTATAGTTGATTTGCAAAGTATGTATTCAAACTCAAATGCTACCCTTTTGCTCCCTTTTTGAATTAAGCTTAAATTAGATTTATACTTTATTTTATTCAGGTAATGACAAAATTTTGTAGAATGTGGAAATATTTTTTATAACAATCACAACAACTTTGTAAAGAGTGAGTTAACCATGAAATAAGATGAACTCTTTAGTCAACATGCAATTTTGTGTTTATTTATAGAAATAGATATCAATTTTGGTCCCATATTCCAAATATTTGTTATAAGAATAACAAAACAAAATAACCAAGCTCTTTAAAAATAGGATACAAATAAAAGGATTTTTATATCCCTTTCAAAGCTCATTAAATAAAATGGTGATTTTTTTCATTCTTATTTTAGACAATTGTATTTATTCATCCTCCTCTTACATAAATGTGAAGCTAACAATAGTATTCAAAAAAGAAAACTGGAAAGAGACAGCTTGTCATTCTCCACTTCCATATCTACATTAATTTGGTTTTAATTTTTGTGATTCTTCCATTTATCCAGGAACTGAGGTTTGCATTTTTTTAAAACTTTTGAAGGAATTCTAAATATGTTTACATGGCAAACAGAATAGTTTCAAGTTGGTACAGCAAGAAAATCCTCAACTATAGTAAAACTCCATCCTGTGTGCTGTAGGGTGACTATATACATGTTTGTTTTATTGTTTTTAATTTGCATATCTTCTGTCTGTCCTTAAATTAGATGTGGGATCTTAATAATTTCACTTGAAACTCAAAGCCCAGATTTTGCTGTGTGAGGAAGTTTCTGAATAAGACATCAAGTTTCCAGCCATCAGAGGATAATTTATTGATACTTGTCAAAAGGAAGTATCAGTCTAACAGAAATCAAGACAAAAGGAATGCCTGATGAATTTTCTTTGAAGTGCCTTTTATAAAAGTCCTTGGTAATACATATTGATGAACTCCAAATTGTCTTGCCTGAAGGGAAAAGAAAGTAGACTGCTTTACACTGTCTTATAAATATTCATCAAAAGAACAAGACTTATGTTTCCAGGCGTGAGGTGAATGATTACGGTTGTATGATTGCCTTGGAATCTGGATAATTAGTAAAACAGCCGTTGACAGTTAGAGAATTTTAAACTTGGTATCTTGCCGTCACTTCATTTGGAGTCAGAGATAAAGCTTCCTATACCAAAAGGAAACAGTTTTTAGAGGGTGATGGATTGATACTATCAAGTTCTAGGCATCGGTTGTGTCCATTGTTGGCTTATTGTTTTGTTCAGCTGAAAATCAAAACAAAAGTGATTTGCTTTGTTTTATTTCCTTTTTGTTTTATTTATTTATTACTTGCCAATTCATTTTGGTCTAAAGAAACAGTACCAGTCTTGCTAAGAATAATTTGCTGGATCTATGTCTTAATTACAACCCAAACACTAGAGAGTGAGGATAGAATAACTCTATCCAAACATACATAAAGAATAGTTTTGTGTGGTTGTTTTTTCTCTGATATTGTTGTCATTTTGCTTATTAAGACACACTTTGAATGATTGCCCTGCATTTATTTTGATTATGAAGTCCATATGATTAAAGATCAAATTTGATTAAATAGATATGGAATACTTGATGTTTGAGGATAAGTAGTCCACCCACTCCAGTACTCTTGCCTGGAAAATTCCATGGACAGAGGAGCCTGGTAAGCTACAGTCCATGGGGTCACTAAGAGTTGGACACGACTGAGAGACTTCACTTTCACTTTTCATTTTCATGCATTGGAGAAGGAAATGGCAACCTACTCTATTGTTCTTGCCTGGAGAATCCCAGGGACAGGGAAGCTTGATGGGGTCACACAGAGTTGGACACGACTGAAACAACTTAGCAGCAGCAGCAGCAGTCCATATAAACAACCAGGCACTATCACTCAAACTGGTTGTAAATTTCTCCTGACCCTTGTTTCATAAACTATCCTCTAACTAGTTAGAACAACATTCCATTCTCAGAAAACATTATCCTTTACAGTATTTAGCACTTAAATGCAATTAAGCAAATATAATATCTTCCTTGAAGCAAATAGTTGCTCAGCTTAAGCAACTGAAACTAATTAGTTCTGCTGAATGAAAGACATATTCAGCAAATGTTTGAAGAATATATTCTTTATCTTGAGCAGAAATAAGCACCTGTGTTGCCTTTACTATCCAAGGAAGACTTTACATCCTGCAAGTTGATTATCTATTTTGTGTAGATCCAAAAGTAAAAATGTGAATTCAAATTGATATGTATCTAGGAGTAGAATGAGATAGAACAAATAGTAATATGAGAAAGACAGATTAAGTGACTTTCCTAGAAAATGTTTATGTATTTTCTCAAAACTCTGTTTGTTTGTTTGTTTGTTTTTTTTTGTAAGGGAGACTAGGCTGCTATCAAGACCTTGGCCAGCAACATACAGCGAATTTGAGTCACCCTGCAGCAATGAGCTGTGATAAACATAGAGTGTAACAAAGACAGTGATGAGGGCATTGGTGTTCTTGTAAAGGTGATTATATAGTTTGGTAAGTAAAGTTACATTTTTCAAAGCAAAGGAATCATCTTGCATTTACACTCTCTTTTCTGTCTTTCTTTCTTTTTTCAATCTTGCACTTTGTTTAATGTACTGTATAATTCATCTCATTCTGTATCTATGAAAAATAGTTTGGGGGAAAAAAAAAAACTCTCATAAGGCATATGGCGTCAGCAGTCTGGAACACTTAGATTGATCATACAGAACACCTAGATGAATTCAATATGGAATAGAAACAAACCAAGAACAGCCTGTGAACTGAAGTGTCAGTATCTCTGAGGAAATCGATTATTTTTCTCTCATTTCTGAGAAACCACTGCTGAGAGACATACCAAGTATCTAATGATATCATTTTTAGGCCATTTTTCCAAGTCTCAGAGGAAAAAAAAAAATCTCAATTTAAAATATAAATGAGGGCTTGCAGGGAAATGAGTAGGGCCGGAAAAAGGAACAGACAGTAAAATGTTTAAACCTGTGCTCTATTGGCCACATTAACCTGAAACTATGTACTGTCAAACATTGCCTCACAGTGTGCAACCTGTGGGGCATAAAAGTATTATAGCTGAAATATTTCAAATGTCTAGATGCAGGGAAAGGCTACAACATTTGGAAAATATGGGAGAGCACAACACTCAGTGAACCACAGCTCTGGTGGGATTTCTGTTGCTGCACTGTGTTGGCTTGGGTTTCCCCAATGGCTTAGGGATAAAATATCAGCCTGCAATGCGAGAGACACGAGTTTAATCTCTGGGTCACGATGATCTCCTGGAGAAGGAAATGGGAACCCACTCCAGGATTCTTGCCTGGAGAATCCCATGGATAGAGGAGTCTGGTGGGCTACCGTCCATGGGTCAAAGAGTTCGACATGATTTAGTGACTAAGCAACAATCCAGGTGAGAGAATTTGCAGGTATCACTAAGAGGGCATGCGATGCAAGGAAAGTAATGCTATTTAACTTTAGAGAACTTTTCTGGTAGTGACTCAAATGCCATATGCTGTTCAGTGATTCACTGAAGAGAATAATAAGCTTTAATTATATTTAGTGATGATAGAAGGTGGGAGGTTTCAGCCTACATTCACAAGAAGAATATAGATGGGAATAAAGCATGAAAAAAAAAAAAAAGTCCACATCCTTCCAGGGTCAAGTTAATGCTAATAAGTACAAATGTAAATAGAGCAAGTTATCATGTGTTTACCAAAGTAGGGATGATGGAAGCAATATGCTGGCATGGCCTTAGTAGAGAGGTACTTGTATTTCATGCTTGCTGGAGTGAAAATTGATGCAAAGTTGCAGGAAGTATCAAAATCCCTGAGGGGAAAAGAAAGCACACTCTTTGACAAAGAGAATACACCACTAGACATTTATCAAGAGAAAATTCACAGGAAATTGTGTTAAAGTGTATATATAAGAAGGTCCATAGAATAGTATTTAAATAGAAAAAAAAATACTAGAAACAATTCAAATGACTAATAGCAGGTAACTGCTTCAAAACATTGTGCTGTGTCATATAGCCATATAATATTTGGGCTTCCCTGGTGGCTTAGACAAGAATTCACCTGCAATGTAGACCAGGGTTCAATCCCTGGGCAGAGAAGATCCCACGGAGAAGGGAATGGCAACCCATTCCAGTATTCCTGCCTGGAGAATCCCATGGACAGAGGAGACTGGTAGACTACAATCCATAGGAAAATATTTACTAGACTTTATAAAAGTTATATTTATTTAAAATTATATATTACATGAGAGGTGGACATATATGTGTGTTTAGCTTTACCTATCAATTATTTATTTATCTAGATGATTTTATGAGATGAATTGAATCCCCCTAATTTTTTATGTTGAAATCCTAGCCCCCAGTTCCTCAGAAGGCAACTATATTTGGAGATGGGGCTTTTAATTATAAGAGATGAGGACACATACAAGTGCTGAGGGAAGACCTTCTGAAGACAGAGGGAAGAGGGCTTTCTGCAATGCCAAGGAGAGAGACGTCAGAAGAAGCTGACCCCATCAGCACCTTCATTTTGGGTTTTTTTAAGCTTATAAAATTGTCAAAAAATAAATTTCTGTTCTTTAAGCTGTGGTACTTTGCTATAGAAGCCAGAAGAAATTAATACAGATACGTACCAGTCAACTTTAAAAAGTAATAATCTTCAGATATTTTTTTTCTTAGTAGCCTCTATTTTTATTTTAGCATGCATGTATATTATTTGTATAATTTAAAAGGGAGAGGGATAAATTGGGAGATTGGAAGGGACATATGCACACTGCTATTGCTACTGCTAAGTTGCTTCAGTCGTGTCTGACTCTGTGCAACCCCATAGACAGCAGCCTACCAGGCTCCTCTGTCCATGGGATTTTCCAGGCAAGATTACTGGAGCGGGGTGCCAATGCCTTCTCCAATATGCACACTACTATATATAAAATAAATCACTAATAATTGTATAGCACAGGGAAATCTTCTCAATACCTTGTAATGGCTTATATGGGAAAAGAATCTAAAAAAGAGTGGAGATTTTATATATATATATATATATATGTATAACTGAGTTTCTTTGTTGTACATCTGAGACTAATACAAAACTGTAAATCAACTGTGAAAGTATATGAAAATATTAGTCACTCAGTCTTGTCCAACTCTTTGCAACCCCCATGGACTATAGCCAGCCAGGCTCCTCTGTCCAAGGATTTCTCCAGGCAAGAATACTGGAGTGGGTTGCCATTCCATTCTCTAGGAGATCTTTGCAACTCAGGGATTGAACACAGGTCTTCTACATTGCAGACAGTTTCTTTGCTCTTTGAGCCACAAGGGAAGGATATACATATATATATGTCCTGTTATTATATATGTATATAATAAAAGAGAAGGAAAAATTCCAGACTATCTTATTTGTGAAACACCAGATGTGTGAGGATCATTTCCTTCAAGAATTCTATTAAGATTTAAGGATAAAACACTAGATGCATCGTATTATTCACATGCAATCTTACTCAGAAGCTAATTTTGTAAGTTTTTGCTAAGGCTGTCATTTCTTGTTTCAAATGGAATCCGACAATATCTCAATTTAAATACTTTCAAATCATAGTAACTATAGCAGAGCTATCTAGTTGAAAATAAGTAGGACAATCTTCTCCTTGGACAGATCCCAAGTTCCTTGTCAGTAGAAGCCTGTGTTCTGAAACATTTTACCCTATAGCACCTAGCAGATTTCCTGACATGAAACAGCTCTTCATGAATACATTTTGACTGATTTATTTCAAAAGTGAAATTGACAAACTACTTAATAATTTATTTTGCTTCATCACTTTACTCATTGGTATAGGTGCCCATTGTGGTAGGAATGTTGAGGTTCCTGAGTTTAAAAGGCACCAATCAAAACCATATAAGAGATATATCATTTTTCCCCCTTAAAAATGAATAAAACTCAGAATATTGAGTTGGAGAATTTGCCCTGGAAATGTCAATATCAGATGTGTACTAGCTAGAGAATAGGACATGGAGGTGACAGTCAAACTGGATTCAGCGTGGTCATTTATCAAAAGTTGGAACTGTCTGTGCATCGGGTATTTTTTATTCTGTGGGAAAATTCAAAGCAATCCCATCTTCTGAATCCAACACATTCTCTAAATTTCCTTTTAAACACGTTAATACCTTAAAGAATGTAGATTTCTTTGTAAAGAAGGAATACTTGAATATGCGTCAAATGAAAAATATCATAAATGTTTAGGAAATACATCAGGGAGGCTTTGGTAAAATATTTCAGAGAGGGAAAATAATTTTCTTGGCATCTAGCTGTTAATTTTAACATAAGATTCTTGATAACACTATACAATTGTGTAGGACCTATTAGCTTTGTGTCTCAATTGTATAGTTGCCTTAGATAATTATATATAATATGGCTTAAGTTTTATATATGTACACATTAAATTCTAAGACATTTTACTTCTAGATATATGGGGGGAGGTTTAATCTGCATAGTGGACCAGATGTTCCTCTCTTACTCAGTTTTCAAAAATTCAATTGATACTTAAAGTGTCACTATGAGGGAAAGATAAGAATTTGTGCTTTCTTCTGAGAAAATAAACATAGAGAAATTTGATTTAAAACACAAATCATGTCATAGGGAAAATGTATATCAATCAAAACCACCTTCTTCTTACATGGCCCAGAACCCAGAGGTCTGCCAGTTTTCTCTGTCTTTCCTTCTTGTCCTTTGTTTATTAGTGATTTGGCCTATTGATCTCTGTCATCTGTCCAGTGCTGACCAGCCTGGCCCCGCCCTCTTCACCTCCCCCAAGAAACTCATCTGGCCCCCATCCCACCCCATGCCCAGCTTTGTTCTCCTAACACTCTGCCTCATACCAATTTTACTGTTATACTTTCAGCCTGACTTAGTCTTAACCACTAACATAAACTACATCTTCAAAAATTATGAAAATTATGAATTTTTTGCCACAAATGGTGCAAAATATGTTACATGTATATTAAACCAAGAAGTATTTTAAGAAAGCCTGCAAAGGTTTGACTTCATTAAAAGAACATAAAAAGCTACCTAGATCATGAACAAAGGGTACCAGAAGCTTTGGTACAGATATAGCTTTAGTCAAGTTCTGATGTATAAATGCTAAATCTTATATAAAAATTCATTTGAAAGCACCATGACTTATATTTAATAAGCATTTACTTATTTTTAAATATTTTGATGAAATTTTTAATATTGCTGTTTGGTTTAGGTCTCCCCAATTGAAGAGGACAAATATTAACTAAAACAAAAACTTTAAATAGAAAACTATTTTATTCAAAGTTCCAAAAAATATAATTATACCCAATTAAACTTCCAAATATAGTTTTCAAAATGAATTTGTTGGATTTAACTTTTGAACTTATTAAAGTGTAAAACTGCACTGAAACTTTTGCTAGATCCTGGACTTCAAAATCCTTCATTACAAAACGTACTTAGTCACTCAGTTGTGTCTGACTCTGTGACCCCATGGATTGTAGCCCATCAGGCTCCAGTCCACTGAATTTTCCAGCCAAGAATACTGGAATGGGTTGCCTATTCAAGGGGATTTTCCAGACCCAGGGATCGAACCCATATCTCTTGCATCTCCTGTATTATTAGGTAGATTCTGTACCACTGTTAACACCTAGGAAGCCCTAGAAAAAGAAAGTGTTATACTTTCTCTACCTATTGTGTTCTACTCTCTTCCAAAAACTGCAGAAAGTTATCAATTCAGGACAGTGTCACTTTTCCTCAGTCACTCAGAGATTGAATACCACAGAGTTCAATGGAGCAGTCTGACATCATGGAGCTGGTTGATGAAGGAAAACTTTTTCTGGACTGCAACTCCATTTCTGTTCTCACCACCCAAAAGGATTAAGTTGATAAGAACTATGGACTTGATATTTTCATCATGGCACCTGTATTCCTAATATTTCCTTTTTTGCCCATTCCATAGCTCTTGCTCTGAAAATCCAGCATCAGACACATTTTTTGCAAGAAACATGACTCTTGTTTGGACCTGCTCCAAGGGCACTATTTCTCTTAGCCCTCGGAGCAGCCTTGCTCTGGCCCTTCTCTACTGAAAAGGAGAACCTGGGAAGGGGATTCTGGGGCCAGAAGGAGGTGCTGTGATATCACGTTTGGTCCTCAACACATAGTGGATAACTGATAAACATTGGTTCATTTTTGTTGGGCTTTCCAGGTGGCTCAGCGGTAAAGAATCCACAGGAGACACAAGAGATGTGGGTTCAATCCGTAGGGTAGGAAGATCCCCTGGAGGAGGAAATGGCAACCCACTCCAGTATTCTTGCGTGGAGAATGCTATGGACAGGAGCCCAGGGGGCTACAGTTCAGGCGGTTGCAGAGAGTTGGACACAGCTGAATGACTGAGCACATTGGTTCCTTTTCCTGAGTAGGCTTTTGCATGTCCTCCAGGATTTATTGTGGTTCTGATTATAAGTTATTTTTTGACTTTTGTGTTTGAATGCTTTCTTGGTCCATCTATTGTTCTTGCTTTGAAAATGTTACAGTGCCATGTCTAATTCTCAAAAATATTTCATCCAGTCAGTGACCTTTTCTCATGTATTCATAACGGTGTATCCTCCTTTTCATGTGCTTATATAAGTTCACATGCCAGGTGCTTTGTCTATTTTGAAAAAAAAAAAAGAGAAAGAAATAATCCTTACCTTTAGAAAAAGTTAAACTTGTTCATATCAGTAAGAACCTATAGAGAACTTTCTAAAATACCTATTGGAAAAATGAGGCTGAAAGATATATATGTGTATATGCAAGACTAAAATATAATTATATATTGGATATAAAGAATATACTCAGAAAACATGTTTTATTAGTCAACATAGAACATATGAGCTTTCCAAAAGTATATATAACTGGTTACCAAGGAGTCTCAAATTGACTATTTACATAAATTAGTTTAAATTTTCCCCCAATATTTTATTTAACTATTCTATTAATATATAGATTTTTCCCCTTATAATACTTTATATTTGTAGGATTTCAAAGCTTTCAAATATTTTTCTATAATTTAACTTAGTTGAGTGCATATTAAATTCTCTCTCATAGCTGATAGGAATTTTCCTCCCAGCACAGATTATGTGTGTTTGGATTTGGGCAAGTTATGGGATCTATTCTTTCTCTTCTCTTTCCATATTAGTACCTTGAATGCCAGAGAGTTCTCATCCAGGCTCTGTTCATTTTCCCTTTCTGACTTTAGTCTTCCATAGCTAGGGCAGAGAGAGAGGAGATTCAAGGCAGAGACCTCATTTAGCCATATGGTAAAGAACCCATCTGCCAATGCAGGAAATAGAAGAGATGCAGGTTGCATCCCTGGGTTAGGAAGATCCCCTGGAGTAGGAAATGGCAACCCACTCCAGTATTCTTGCCTGGAGAATCCCATGGACAGAAGAGCCTGGTGGGCTACATTCCATGGGGTCACAAAGAGTCAGACATGATTGAAGTGACTTAGCGCTCCCTCACATGTGGTGGAGTAAATATCCCTAATCAACGCTCTGGTTTGACAGTGTTTAGTCCGATGCTAGTGATTTTCACTGAGGAGACTATACAATTTCCTTGAAGAAGTACTCACTTCCCCTCAGCTTCCTTGTCATCAGAAAAGATTCTGTATTAAAAGTTTAAGCACTCTTTGACCCTTTCAGAAGTCATGGGAAAAAAGAAAATATCCTCTGTTTAGTTGTGAAGTTGCTTTGCTTGGTATAGTAACCCTTTGTTCTTAAACTAAATGCCATGCTTCTTCATTTGGAGGAAGGGACACTGGGCTGGTCCTCTCCTGGGTTGTCTAAAGACTATAAAGAACTGAAAAGGAGGTGCACACATCTTTTACTTCTCAGGTTCCCTATTCCGTGGCCCTCTCAAACTTTGCTGGTACAGATTTCTCCAAGATACCTCTTGCTTTTGTAAATCAATAGGCTCAAGAAGGTTCCAATCTATGTTTGTTACATGTCCAAATTAAGGGTGCTTGTGTCCTCAGTCCTGTCTGACTCTTTGCAACCCCATGGACTATAGCCTGTCAGACTCCTCTGTTCATGGGATTTTCCAGGCAAGAATACTGGAGTGGGTTGCCATGCCCTAAAAGGAACTTCCTGACCCAGGGATTGAACCTGCTTCCTGCATCTCCTACATTGCTGGCAGCTTCTTTACTGCTGAGCCACTGGGGAAGCCCCTAAATTAAGGAGGGTGGGTATAAATAGCTGCCTTCTTTAAAACTGGTAGAAAAATCATCTTCTGGTACTCTTTGCCCTACTCAAAACATATCCTGTACATTGCTGCCTGCTTCAAAAACACAAGTTCCATGCAGTCTAGACAATGGGCAGAACTTCATCTATTTAGCTGCTCCATGGTAACTTCTTTTTGCTGAAGCTAGAGTGTCATTCACTCCCAGTTCAATCAGTATCCATGTCTTGTACAAAAGAAAAAAAAATACTATCAGAACAGTGTCTGACATTCAGTTCAGTTCAGTTCAGTTCAGTCGCTCAGTCATGTCCGACTCTTTGTGACCCCATGAACTGCAGCATGCCAGGCCTGTCTGACATTAGCTGAACCAAAATAACTGATAAGAAATAAATGAGAATTAACAATAATTCATTATAAAGTGGGATGCATACCAAGAGAGAATTAAAAAAAGTAGAGAGTGTTGGGTATCATTGCTTTTCACATAGTGGGAAAGAGGAGGAGAAAGTAATAATGCCTGGCAAGTGGAAGTTTTCTAATCATCTATCTTCTTGTAAGTGTCAGAGAGATAGTTATGCTCATATCAAGCCAATAGAACGATGATGTATTGAAGTCTGCTAGATTTCAGGAATTGGGTTATAAATTATGGATATAAGCATACCACCCAACTGCACATTTGATAAAGGCAATATTGAATTTATGGAGTAGAGGTAAGATAATTCTACATATTGTAGAAAGTGAAATGTCCTGAGAAAATTAGTTTTTTTTTTTCTCAGATAATGGTAAACAGAAAAATGAAAGAATAAAAAATACAAGTTGAAGGATCACCAAAATAAATTGCAAAAGAAAGAAAAGTATTCTACTTTGAAGACTTACAGGTAGATTAAAACTAAAAATTATTTACTCCAAAAGCCAGAATATATTCTTGGATACTTGTGAGCCAAATTTAGCCTGCTCAAAGAAGATAGGGCCTTAAAGGAACAGGGACAGAAGCTGAAAGAACAGCCATAGATAAGATTTCAATGTGATGAGATGGAGAAGTAGGGTTTGCGAGGCATTATATTGTTTGTCAATAAAACTTTCTATTAGAATCACTAAAGAGCATAAATTAAAAACAAAAATTATGCTAGAAATATGGAGAATAAATTTAGAAAGCTTTATCAGAGAAGTAAAACAAAATCATATATTGGTTAAAGTGATGAAAAAACTTGAAAGAAAAAGAAGATAAACATCTAAAAATCCAGGAGCTGGCTCATACAAACTCACAAATGCCCATTGTTAGATTTTCAGAAATTTTACGAGCCAGCGCACCCAGTACTAAAAAATAAATACTATAGACTTATAATTAATTATGTTAAGAATGGAGGTATTAAGTACTCAAAGAGAATCACCTCCTAAGAACTGTACTATATTTTAATAATTTCTATGATGTTGAGGTTACTTAGGTCTATCTCATCTATAGGTGGAAATATTATACAGTTAAATCTCATTATTCATAGTATTTATGTTTATAAAGTCATCACAAACCCCAAATTAGTGAATAGTGAACTACTGCTTCAGGGGAAGTAGAGGATTAGTGTCCTGTGAATCTCTGCTTGTGACATTTTCATCAACTGATTGATATAGAACCTTGTTTTATGCATGATTTTGTTTAGTGAAACCTAGTTAAAACATATTATTGACTCATTAACATTAAACTTATGATCAACAGCACTATAACTCATGCTTGGTTAAAACATCTAACACATATATTTTTTCTGTTAAACACATCACAGCCTTTTTGAACTAGACACTAGACAGCACGTCAGCTTGAATTTATCTAAGTTGTAAGATAGCAAATGTGAAAGTTAGCAGATATAAATACTATTCTAAGCTAATAAAATAGAAAATACTGATGAAACAAATTATTCATGCAAATAACC